>NC_138373.1:82991479-83019951 GCF_054177405.1 Leptonychotes weddellii
CTCACTGATATGAGGAATTCTTAATCTCGGCAAACAAACTGAGGATTGCTGGAGTGGTGGGGGGTGGGAGGCATGGGGTGGCTGGGTGATAGACATTGGGGAGGGTATGTGCTATGGTGAGCGCTGTGAATTGTGTGAGACTGTTGAATCACAGACCCGTACCTCTGAAACAAATAATACATTATATGTTAAAAAAAAAAAAAAAAAGAAGATAGTAGGAAGGGAACAATGAAGGGGGGGGAAATTGGAGGGCAGATGAACCATGAGAGACTGTGGACTCTGAGAAACAAACTGAGGGTTCTAGAGGTGAGGGGGTGGGGGGATGGGTTAGCCTGGTGATGGGTATCAAAGAGGGCGTGTACTGAATGGAGTACTGGGTGTTATACGCAAACAATGAATCATGGAACACTACATCAAAAACTAATGATGCAATGTATGGTGATTAACATAACATAATAAAATTTTAAAAATGCAAAAAAAAAAAAGAATTATCTGAGTAATGATGTCACTGCTATGAAATTAAAGATCAGTGATCAGTGTCCACTATACTCAAATAAAAAAATTAAAGAAAATGATTAGTGGTCAGACACTGTGGAGGTTTAAAATAAGATTTATGAAATAAAAGGCAAATCAAATGAACATACAGAAAGACTTTAATTTTACTTTTATCAAATGTGGAGCCAGTTCATGTTGGAAAGCTCCAATGGAATGCATAAAACCAAAGTTCTGTAAAAAGACCAATAGAATGTATTACCATATTTATCCCTGTTCCAACAGATGTCTCACAGCCAGCAAGACAAGCTGACATATATGACACACCATTGTTTCCACACACAGGGTCCCATGTTTTAGTTGGACAGTTGCAATCCCTGTTACAATCAGCAAGGATGGTATTTCCCACATATAAATCTTGTTGCATTCTGAAATGATTTAAAATAATGCATGGATATTGAAAGACTATTAGAGCATTTTCTTTTTCTTCTTTTCATCTTAATCCAAAATTATATTTCCTCTCCTCCCCAAAGTAGAAACAGAAATCTTCCCAACATCGATGTGTGACCTCAGTACTGAGCTCTGGCATAAAAAAAAATACCTGTTTTGGTGACACATAGCCACTTTTCAATGATTTACTTCAGGTAAACAAATAGCTAATTAACAGACATTAACTGAGTGCCTTCCATATAGAGGGTGTTTTTTTCAGGTATTATTAGAACTCAAAAATGAAGATGACCTAATCCCTATGGTTAATCCATATGGTAGTAAGTAACAAGAGATCTTGTTTCAAAGCAACCTTGAAGATCAAAATCTGTAAGTTCAATTTGTAATGCAGATAGTACATTTAACTTTAGAAATCTAACTGCTTGAGTAAACAAATACGTTCTCCTAGTATAAAGAATGTCCAGTGGTCATCAAAATGGCAACATAGGTGTTCTTGACCAGTCTCCCTCCCAAGAAGACCAATTAGCAGCTATCCATAGATACGATACCATTGTGAAAATCCCAGTACCTGAGGGTGAGGCTAAAGCACCCCCTTGGAACATGAAGACCTAGAAAGACCACAATGGAAGGGTACAAGGAGTAGTTACACTCTAATCAAATTGCCCCACCCCCAGGTCAGCATAACACCACAC
This sequence comes from Leptonychotes weddellii, assembly GCF_054177405.1. Lineage (NCBI taxonomy): Eukaryota > Metazoa > Chordata > Mammalia > Carnivora > Phocidae > Leptonychotes > Leptonychotes weddellii. The sequence continues at coordinate 82,993,111 of NC_138373.1, forward strand.
TGAGAGGGCCCTCCTGGGCCTACAATTTTGCCAGTGGGAAAAGAGAGCCCAAGGTTGACATCAAGCTCCCTCAGCATTGTGGGTTGCTTCCAAGGAGGTCCATTCAGGTCTCACCTCGTGAGGATCACTGGGAGAATCTGCAGGCCTCACTCATTAAGAATTAGATAGAGAAGGAGAAGGGGGGCAGGGATTACAGCAACCAGCACTCAGATCTTGGTGGACTGTGTTCTTACTTGCAGCATTGTCCAAGTACAGATCCCAGCCTGTGGTTCTGCTCATCTACAGAGCTGAATGGTGACTTCTTTTTGCCAAGGAGCTCAGTTGGCACTTCTGCTTGATTTGGTACCTAGTCAACAGGCCATACTGGCTGTGGAGACAGTTCAACTGCCCCATCTGCGCAAGGAAGCAAATTCACAGTCCTGCCTAACTACTGAGCATAGCTTCCAGTCCCACCCATCCAGAAAGCCTGGCCTGAGAACCTAAGCCACAGAGTCCATCCTATAGCCCTGCTCAGTCTGGGAGCCAAGCTAATAGCCCTGCCCTACTGTTAAGCATAACCTCTGGCCCCACATAAACAAGGAGCCTGAACAGCAACCCTGGTAGCCTCAGAGCCCAGACTATAGCACCACCCAGCAGCTGAGCCCAGCCTTTGGCCCTACCCAATTGCTGAACATAGCCTGAAGCCTTGCTCAGGCAGGGAACCTAGTTAGTGACTCTGCCCAATCATGGAGCAGAGCTTGCAGCCTCACCTGATGAGAGAATGTGGACAGCGATTCTGCCCAACCAGAGGATGGTTTCTAGCACCACCCAGCTCTGGGATACAACTAGAGGCCTCTCTCCTCCAGAGAGCGTGGCCAGCAACCTTGCCCAAGAGTAGAGCACGGTCAGCACCTTGTGAAGCTCAGCCTCAACAAAACATTAGCAGAGAAATTAAGAAAACAATCCAATAATTACATCAAAAGAATAAATACTTAAGGAATAAATTTAACCAAGGATGTGAGACTCTGTACACTAAAAACTTTAAGACATTGATGAAAGCAACTGAGGAAGACACCAATAAATAGAAAGATATTCCATGCTCATGGATTGGAAGAATTAATATTGCTAAAACGTCCAGACTACCCAAAACAATCTGCAGATTTAGTGCAATCCCTAAACAGATTCCAGTGGCATTTTTCATAAACATAGAAAAACAATTCTAAAATTTTTATGGATCCACAAAAAGGTAGCCAAAGCAATCTTGAGAAAGAAGAACAAAACTGGAGGTATCACACTTCCTGATTTCAAACTATTTTACAAAGCTATAGTAATCAAAACAGCATGGTACTAGCATAAAAAAGAGTCACAAAGATTATGGAACAGAATAGAGAACCCAGAAATAAACCATGCATATGTAGTTAATTATCACAAGCAAACCAAGAATTTACTGTGGAGAAAGGATACTCTCTTCATAAATGATGTCGGGAAACTGGACAGCCACATGCAAAAGAGTGAAACTAGACCCCTATCTTATACAATACACAAAAAATAAACTCAAACAGATTAAAGCCTTAAATTTAAGACCTAGAAGAAAATATAGTGGGTAAACTCCTTGACATCAGTCTTGGCAATGATTTTTTGGATTGGACACCAAAAAGCACAGGTAACAAAAGCAAAAATAAACAAGTGGAACTACATCAACTAAAAAGCTTCCAGACAGCAAGGGAAATCAGGATCAAAATGAAAAGACACCCTATGGAATGGGAGTAAATATTTGCAAATCATACATCTGATAAAGGATTAATATCCAAAATATATTTAAAAAACTAATAAAACTCAATAGCAAAAAAGCAAACAATCTGATTTTAAAATGGACAGAGGATCGCTTCTTAGCCTTTTTGCTAAGACCAAGTGTTAAAATGGGCGGAGGAACTAAATAGAAAATTTTCCCAAGAAGATATACAAATGGCCAATAAGTAAATGAAAGGATGTTCAATATCACCAATCATCAGAGAAATAAAAATCAAAGCCACAAGATACCATCTCACATCTGTTAGGATGTGTATTATCAAAAGTCAAGAGAAAACATTACTATGCATAACTTTCCTATAAATTCAGATAACCCTCAAATACAAACCCAAAACTATTCAATGATAGAGACTTAATTAGACAAATGAAATGTATGAATTCACATATGAATTAATATATCATGTATTAGGATTCAGTTATGCTGGATGTAAGCCCATTGTGGAAACATATGAAGGTGATTGAGACTATATAGTTAATTCTTAATTTTACCCATTTATGAGAGTATAAAATATATGGATCACATATCCTAATACAACCCAAAACTATTGGTAGTTTCTTTGATATCAACTTTAATATCTACTAGGATATCAAAAAGACACACATACACACCCACACACACACGTGCAGTCATAACTCACTAACCCTATAATATGTTCCCAGGCTCTTTAATAAGCCTAGAGCCTGGAGGGATAGGCTTACAATTGACAGATGGAAGAAAGATAAAGACCATGGATTATTGTTATTAATTCCGATTAGCTAATGATCTGGTCATGGGTAATCATTGAATAAAATATATTATTAACTGTTCTAAAAGTATGACATTCATTAGAAAACAACATACCCTTTATAAGTGGTAGTTATGCCAGCAACTGAAGAATTATCACAGATCATGAGAAAACACAAAAAATGGAGAAGATATTCAATTAAAGATAACCAACATCCTATGTGGGCAGCTTGTTTGACAGTAATCTTGAACTTCTTCATAATTAAACCACCAGCTATATATCCAAGGCATATTGGAGGTAAGTTATAAATGCCTATAAATGTAAGTGAAATGTTGTTTACAAAGTGACTTAGCAAAAGAACAAATAAGATACCACTTTTTATCTAATATGTCTTGCATAAGAAATCATTTAAGTCCAACTCAAAGTGAAGAAAGCTGATTGAATTTTATCTCCATTTAGTTACATATTATGTACAGAGAGATTTTTAAATGACCCAGAATGTCAAAGTATATTTTGAAGACTGTTATCACTATCCTTCATTTAATTAATTATAGTAGGTTGTAAATTTCTTGTATGCAGGGATCATGATCTACATTTCTTTCTAATGGTTCAGGTAGGACTGACAAGTCAAAGTTGACCAGTAGTTTGTGAGTAATATGATTTTGCAGTTGTTTATACCCTCTCTAGTCGATAAGAATTTGACTTAGCTCAAGGTACTTTGGAGGCTTACTTTGCTGAACCTGTGATTGTCAAGTATATTTATGCTTCGTGTCCCTCTCCCTAAAAAAAAAAGGGAAAAAAATCAAGGATAAGGACAAGACAGCCCTTGGTTGCATTCTTACAATGCCAGGGTAAGTGAATCCCATCACATTTTCTTGGGAGAGTGGTTAAAAGTCCATTCCAGAATCCCACACCAGATTGTCTAATTTAGTATGTCTTCGGTGGGCACCAGGTATCTGAAATTTTACAAGCATTCTAGGTGATGTGGATGCAGGTAGTCTGGGAAATTCACTTTTCAAAACAGTAAAAAGCTCTCAGGAGAAACCCAAAGTGGAAGAGAGCCACTGAAGTTAATGGGGTCACGGAAAAATCAGAATGCGTGGGCTGCAAAGACATCTCAAACCACCAGGGGGCCCAGGGAACTAAGGAGAGACATGGAATTCATATCCTGGAGTTACAAGAGTGAAACTCAGACTCCTAATGAATTAACATTGTTTTCCTTTTTACATTAATGGTTTGCCTCTCTGAAAATTATCTCTAATCTGTACATTCCCCAAGATTTCCAAAAATATTTTGAATTTGTATTCTGACCGGCAAGAGAGCAGAGAAGAAAGCCAGGATTTCCTGGCTTCTGTCCTTCCCTACCGTTTGTGGATTTCCCTGGAGAACGAAAGGGGGAAATGTACCAGGGACAGAAACATCTCCACATATTTCAATTTAGGAGTTTCCTAGACCCATCATCACACTGTTTACCCTTTCATGGTTAAAAAAAAAAAAAAAAAGTGAGCTACTAACATAGAGAAGAATAAACATACCGATTAGAAAGATTGCATCTGAAGCTGATTTTCCATATTGCTGTTCCAGATATTTAGGCATGAAGGTGAACATATTAACAAATGCATTGAACTGTACAATGCTTATTAGTATGAAAAGCATGTAAACTGGGTTGCATAAAAGACTTTTCATGAACGGTAAAAAATCTGAAATGAAAGAATGACAATAGTGTTAAACTAGCTTGGCTTTGCATTTTAAGATAGACTTTTTCTAAAACATGAACCTCCCCTCCCAAATTAAGATTTTTGCTTATAGTGCACATACTGGGTTTTGTTTTGCTTTATTTTGTTTTGTTACCTCTTGAAAGCTAAAGTTATATCATTTTGGTACCCTCTGCAAGTCAGTAATGCAGCTGACTGGGCAGGGAGCCGAACATAACAGTTTTACCATCACTAAGTTGTTATTGTGTCTTAAGGAAAAACTATAACATGACCAAAATATTGTCTGCATTCACACCAGTTCCTTTTTTTCCCTTCTATTAATAGCCTCTCTTTTCTAGAGATCATCTAGACTGAAAGATGCTTGTTCTGTTTTTAAAGTTTAGAAGGAGATCAACTTGATAAAGTTCACACTCAAATATTGATATTATTGTTCCTGAGCATTTAAAATATGTGGAAATTCATGGGATATAATTTTCTCAAGTACTGGGTATTTTTCTACTTCCTCAGAATAAGTTTGGTCCTGTCAGAGGTTCACACTGGATACACAATGAAACCACCTGGAGATCTTTTAAAATACAAACCCCCAGGTTCCACTCTCTGAGATCTTGATTCATTTGGTACATACTAAGGGTTATGTAAATGATATAACCCAAACTTTCCCCTGTTGGTGTGGACTGACACAGCTTAGGACCAAATTTGTGGCCCATCTCTTGGAAATGTTCCAAGGTCACCCTGCCACCATTTTGGAGTCAAAGTCTCACTTATAATTAGTTTTCACTTTTCCTATCTTCACATTCTTTGTCTTGATTTCCTTACTTATTGTGTATTTTTTGTTCAATAAGCTGCCTGAAATCCAAAGAATCAATAAATAAACAAACTGAGAGAGAGAGAAGGTAGCATAGCTTAATGCAAAGAAATCTATTTTGGCTGTAGAATTCATATTTATGAATAAAGTACATGGCAGGTGAGAAAGTTGTGTTCAGAGCACTTTGGAGCTTCTTAAGTTGTCCATATTTGTTGACATCTCTGTCCTAATAGATGAGTCTCAGTAGTTCAAATCTCTTTTCTGTATGTCTCATACTAAGCTCCACTTGTTTTCTATATGTCTCATACTAAGCTCAGTTCTTTCCCCAACTGATCTTTGCAGATCACAAACAATATTCTGTGTTAAAATCTTCTATCAGTCCATATCAGCCTTTCCAAAGGAATTGTTAATATAATCATGACCACTCTGGAATTTGAAAGGTTCTGAATTGGCTTCTAATGAACTGAGAAGTATTATGTTTAATAGTAGTTTAAGTGAATGTGTAACTGTTAATAAAAATTCTGTGCAAACAGGTCTTATAATTTATGGGTGTTGGTAGAAGTAGCAACATCAACAATAATAACACTAATACTAATAGCAGTAATAATAGTAATATGTGCCAGACCTCCTTTTACCCTCACACAACAACTCTGTAATAGTAAGTACTGTTATTACCCCATTTTACAGATAAGGAGACTGAGCCCCTCTTTACCTTGTAAATGAACAATCTCTAAGAATTCCAAGGCCCAGGCCATACCTCGTACTAATTAAATCAGACCTCCTGGGAATACTACAGTATTTCTGGGCATCAGTAATTTTTTAAAATTTCCCAGGTAATTCCAACATATGGACAAGTTTGAGAATCAGTGTTCTTGAACATTAAACACTTAGACTACTTTAGCTTAGTTTCCCATAGAAACACTTTCTGTAAATTATTCTTTGAACTTTTATTGAAGATGTATCCAAAAAGAAAAAAAAAAATTCCTGTTCTATAAAATATGCATTTGTACTTGCTGGAAAACTACTACGTGGTTCAATATTGCCTGCATTTTACATCATATGATGGGTTTTTCTTTTTTTACAATGTGTTACTTGGAGAACACTTTCTCTTTAAGAATTCTTCTTCTTCAGGCGCCTGGGTGGCTCAGTTGGTTAAGCGACTGCCTTCGGCTCAGGTCATGATCCTGGAGTCCCTGGATGGAGTCCCGCATCGGGCCCCCTGCTCAGCGGGGAGTCTGCTTCTCCCTCTGACCCTCCCCCCTCTCATGTGCTCTCTCTCATTCTCTCTCTCTCAAATAAATAAATAAAATCTTTAAAAAAAAAAGAATTCTTCTTCTTCTCTCTATCAAATATAGAGAGTTATGGGACTTATCGTGTTTTCTTTCCCCGCCTTAACTTGCAGGAAGCTCACAGTCAAGCTAACATTTTTTTATTTCAGAACTATATATTTATTTGCAATAGTGTATATTTTTTCCTCCTTTTGTTCTCAGTTCTCAGAATTTCTTTTATTTTTAATTAGACCTATGTTCTCTATAAAAAAGATTTTTTAAAAGCAAATGGGAATTTATTTAGTGTCTGAATTGAAATAAAATTTTATATACATACTGATTACAGATAGTTTGGCTTCCAAATTATATTACTTATTCCCAAGTAGTAGCACAGGAAGACTCAGACTTGTTAGACATTATTGACTACTGACTGTTAATGACAAATTGTCTTAATGCACCCTAGCGTGATATAGTGTTAGAATGAAATAGAGACACATCTCTAAAAAACAAAAAGTAAATTATGTAGTATTTAGAATTCTTATATTTGCCTTTAGTGATTCCATCCTTTTCCTTCTTGACCTCTTCTCTTTGTTTCTCTTTTTTGTCATTTTTAATGACGTCTGCATTATTCTTTAGTCCTTCCTTTGGAAGCGTTTTGGGCAAAAAGAAAAAAGGAATGGCAGTGAGCACATTCACTCCTGCACAAATCAAAAAGCCAAACCACCATGCACCAACCCAACGAGTATCAGTGGGAGTTATGGTCAGATCATCTGTAAAGAAATATACACATTTTATTAGCTGGTCACGATTTCCTGAATGAACTATAGAAAGTTATTAATATTACTATTATATTATTAATAAAACCAGTTCTCAGGTTTTATCCAAGTACAGACCTTGTAAACAATTTAGACATTCATAAAATTTGTCTGACAACATGTGGTATTACAATACTGCCTAGCAATAAATTATTTTGGTTCTCTGTCCTCTGCTGTAGGGAATTTATAAACAGATATTTATGAACTAATTCCAAGCTCTATTTAACTACATATAAATGATTATTTGATTAAAAGAAATTCAGACCTATGTTGTCTTTATATCTCTTGAGAAAAGGAAACATGGTTGTGACACAATAGAAAGAGCACTGGCTTTTGTGTCAGAAGGTCAGCATTTTAACTTGTTTTCTTGCTCACTGGTTTGAAATATTCGAAAAATTATTTAAACTCCTTTACTCCAGTTTGCACACCTGAAAAGTAGAATTAGTCAACTCACCGAGTTGACCCACTAAAGCAAGAACTACCTGTGATAACATAACTGAAGGTGATTTGTATATTCTAGACCTATAAATAAATTTTATTGAATTACCTGTGTTCACAGATCCAGTGTCAACATAAACATTTGCACAGAATGATGCTAACAAAAGTCCAATCAAAGGACCAATGATAGCTCCTGTTTCTACAAACCCTAAAAATAAATGAAAATATAAAGTTATAGTATAGTTATATACCCACATAAAGAGTCCTAATTCCATAAAGAGTCTGAAGACTGCATTGTTTTTGCCTCAGATATGTTTGCCTTAAACTTTCAATTTGTGAGAAAATTAAGCTTTATGTACATATAAGTAACCAGTTTATTTCTGTTAATGTGGAGAAAAAGAACCTCAAGATTTAAAACCACTTTCTCTAGGCCTCCAAATTCTCTTGCGTGATAAATCGCAGGTAAATCTGCTGTAGGAGCATAGGCTGGGATCACACTGTTGACAAAACCACAACACAGAGTGAGATTCTTTTGCTGCTTTCCGTACGCACATTTTCGGAGGCATTCTAGACCAGCACCACATTACAATAAATTTCTCATGGCATGTTTCTCAGAAAGCTTTCACTCCCACATTTCTGATTTGAAACCTCTTCTGGCTATGTCCTCACCATTACTGCTACTTCTCTTCTTTCATCATGATCTCCTTTCTTATCCTTCAATTCTTGTCTTCCATTCTCATCAGTCCCCTCTGCCCTCAAGACCTCTTACTCATCTGGAATTTCATCATCAGTGAGCTCATGGCTTATCTACAATTCAGAATCGAGGCTGAGCCTTCCCGGCTGCTGGAAACCCAGACAGCTTCTCCAGCTTCTTCAACTTGTTCCTCCTTACTTCAAAATATGTCTTCTGCCTTCTCCACGGATCCGTAGGCTAACCCTCTCCTGGACACAGACCTGACTTCTTGACCGCAACCCCTTCTATCTTCTCTGAGGTCTTGCTCAATTAAACATGCCCTTTTTTGTGTTGGTTCAGTCTCCCTGATTCACTGATTACAGTATCTCACATCCACCCTGCTTTCTTTCCTTTCACTAGACTCTGCATTTACACCCTCACCACTTCCTGAATCTACTCAAATCCTTCCACATTCTTCTCAAAATACTTGCAGGTAGCACCAGTGTTCTTTTTGCCACTTATTTGGTGTCCTTTTCTGGTCTCCATTCTCCTAACTCTTTATGTTATTTGACATTGCAGGCTAGCTCCTCTTTTGAATTTTCCTCCTAATACTTTCACAAAACTATGCACTTATTGTTTACTCTTTCCCTTGTGACTACTCCTTTGATTTTCTTCTTCCTGTTCTGCTCAATAACTAAAAGTGTTCCCTAGTGTTTTAACCTAGGATTTCTCACTATATATGGCTTCCCAGGACAAAACTCATTTTTTTCCCTCAATTTCATTTATTTTCTCTATATAAGTGATTCTCAAAATTCATTTCTAGCTTTTATATTCTCTCCTAAACTTCAAAGCCATACATGGAACTATTTTCTTCCATGGTATAGCTTATTGACTTATAGTTATTTAATTATATGCATGTGCACATTTATTTCATTTTCTTAAGTCTAATTTTTTTCAGATTTAATTACACACAGGTATTTATCAGATTTGGTTGATTTATAATTATGTAGTTATTTATATACTAAACCTTATATGGACTATGTCTTATTCATCTTAGTACATATAGAGATTATTACTATTATTTCCATATATTATATGCCCTAGTATTTATTGAATAAAGAAATACAGATTATAACACGGTATTTGTTAATTTATTGCAGGCAAGTATTTGTATTCTTTCAAGATAAGTACGTGAAGGGATTTGAAAGGACAGAAAAGAAAAACATCGCAAAATCTTATTGCAAAATCAATGAGTGATCAAAAATTGCCAAAGATTACTCGGGGTAAGGATCTCTAAATATTTTGACCTATCTTCGTTACGTGTAGCTCTGTTCTGATCCTCTTTCACCCTCTTTGACATTTCTGGTTCTTAAAATATATGTCTACATTAATAGCAAAATGTCTCCAGACTAAAAGTTACACTTTTGTAAATAACAACAGATGGAACAACTAAAGAATACAAATAAGTTATTCATAATAAATTAAGAACATTTAGGAGACTGGAAGACAACATAAGAAGGTAGATCTTATTTTGGTTATTGTGGGAGGTGACATTGATGGATTTTAGAAAAGGAAATTTCAAGAAACATTCCCAAAAGTATGAACCAGATATTTGTGAAGAATCTGAAAAAGCCTGACTAGCATGGAGAGATTGTGAAGAAACTAGACTGAGTAATAAGTGGAGAGGTCAGATATAGTAAAGAAAGAGCCAGTATGTTTTATAGACATGGTAGAGAAGACATGATTAAAACAATATTTGAGAAAAAATATACTGTAAAAATGTTTATAAGAAATTGAAAGAAAATGCTAGTAACTAATGAAGATGTTATAATAATCTACAGATGAAGTAGACCCAAACAAAAATAGAGGTAATGAAAATAGAAAGATTTTGAATATGAGACATTTTAAAGAAAACATTGGTAAATCACTTAACAGACTTGATATAGAGTGGTGCCAAAGAAATGGATGAGTCAAAGAGGACTCTGGGGGCAACTAGATGAGTGGTATTTTTAATAGCAAAAAGCAGAGTTAGAAAAGTAGCTTTTTTGGAGTTAGCTTAATTCAGTAAACTTTTATTGATTACCAGCTGTACCAAGGTACTCTGGTCGTCATTCTGGAAATCACTGAGTCCGAGTAATTGACATCTACCTGTAAGGAACTTCCTTTCCTGAGAAGAGGCTAAGGCAGATTTTCAAACTCACCAATATATAAAGGAGAGTTTTCAGATTTGGCAAAGTCTTCTATGTAGGAAATACCCAAAGGCATGATGGGAGTTTCACCAATTCCACGTATGATATTTCCTACTAGTACATATACCCACATTAATGATTTAACTTCTTTCACACAGTCTGTATTTAAAGAAAAAAAAGATATGGTATTAGTGATTTGGTAGTAAAATATCAGTAATACTTAATTCTACATTTTTGGTAAACATTTCACAGTTCTTATGTGACATGGCATCTTGTCAGTGATTTATACTACTATGTCAGTAATGTATCACTGGACCATCCCACTTGCATTTTCTGACAGGATACTTAGGTATGGTCAAATGTAAGTGGTATCCGGGAGCCAATTCCTACTGGGTTGGGATAGATGAAGAGTATACACATCTCTTTTCAATTTAGTATTTAATGGCAGCACATTGGTAGTTTGATGACAGTATTTATGCACAGAAATTGACAAACACTAAAAGCCAGAACTTTTTCCCTGCAGAGAGATAGTTTATCAGCAACTACTGAACCCAGTTAGCTGCTGTGAGAGCTACCCCACTTCTATACTAACTTAGGGAAGAGAAAAGAAACACAATTATCTCTCCCTAGAACTGATACTGTAAGATTTAAATAAGAATCTCACTGAAGTTTGAGTTCTCTATAGCTCTAATTACTTTATAGAAACTAAAAATATTTAACTGGGTAGTAATCACATTTTCTCTGTAGGACCTACTGTATACTGTAACCACCAAATAATTTTTAACAGAGAAACCCACCCCAATCCTTGGAGCAGCACTGCTTAGTAGAATAACAAAGAGTAGGCCAAAGAGAATGAAAGGGAGGAAGATAGGCAGTTGTCTGAAAACAGCCAATTCTGTTCTAAGCCAGTATAGCTATCAAGCCAGGAGGATACTCTGTAGAGTCATGTTTTCAGGAAAGTGAATGACAACTTATTTTTATCTCCTATAATCTGCCCAGGTACTCACAGATGTGAGGCTCCTGAGCACAGCTGGGCCTGGAAATATCTTGTGAGGTTTATCTCTCAGTCTTTCCCAGTCCAGAAAATCATAACGTCCATTTCTGGGTATTCATGTGGTTTTTTTTTTATGGTGAGTGCAGTGATTTGTGTCTAGAGATCACAGGCAAATTCTAGGCCTACTCCAGGACAAAATTTAACATGTCAGGTGATCAAAGAATTAATGTACGTTTCTGGAGATTCACTAGACTGGAAAGGTTTTGATTTAAATATTACAATGCATATTTAAAAAAAAAAATAGAAAATAAGACCTAGGTCAGTCTTTGGCAAAAGTCAGTTTAAGAAGAGAATATACGCCACCATTGACGTCACTGGTTTTTTTGTTTGTTTGTTTCTTTCTTTCTGTCCCCAGGGAGTTGCTTTGGCTTAGAGTTTCTGAGACAGCTATTCTTACACTCCTTGAAGCTGTTTAGTTTCCTCTGATTCCATGCCAGCAGTGAAATTCCCAGCCTTGGGGACCAATGTAACCCCCACTGATATGAATCCAGCATAAAAATGTCCTCATCAGAGGAAGAGAAGTTCTGGTCTGAGGTCAATCAATGAGTTGCTTCCAGACTAAGCATCCAGTCTGAGGTCAATCAATGGGTTACTTCCAGACTAAGCATCACCAGAAGATTATATAGGAGGTCCCTTAACATATGAAGGAGTAGAAGCTGGCATGTTGGTGCCTGAGCCTGCAGAAAGCCAGAAGAAGCACCACTGTTGTGTCAGACTATAAATTAGTACCTCTGGTAAAGAGGAAGAAGTAGGGCAGAAAGACAAGTTCCTACTTCAGCAGAAAGAGAATAGAGTAAATCAAGGTTATAGCATACTTGCCTGCTCTCTCTGCTATAGATCAGTGCTATAACACACATCTTTTTGTTTTTATTTCCATTACTCATTTACAAATCATTAGCCTAAATCCATCTTTCTAAGATGTTTTCCTCTATGGAATTAACTCTAAGTTGTCCTTGGATGGATGTCTCTGACTTATTTTTAAATAACCATTGCAAAAATAAATAAATAAATAAATAAATAATAACCATTACAAAGAACAGATAAGACATTCTTATTAAGTATATTCAAATATAAGAGGAGTAACATTTAAATTATGAGCCATTTCTATTTGCCTCCATGATCTCCTCCAAAATCTCTGAAAAAAAATTTCTTTTTTTCATTTACCTTACTCACTTAACCAAACTTAGTAACATTCAAAGCCCCTCAGCAGAAAGTGTTCAGTTACAAATTCACTGAACAGAAAGCAATACAATGAAGTACACAACCTGATGGATCTTCTGTTGGTCTGAAAATCTGGGTTCCATTTTCCATACACAAGAAACTGTTTGAGGACAAATTGCCTAAAACTGAAACTGTAGATTCATATTCATACCTGTATGAACACAGGGAAAACATGGTGATGTTAGGGAGCCAAGGAAGACAATGTGAGCATTGTGCAGATTAACAACTCCTGCTTCACATAAGACACAACATCCAAATCCAGGAAAGATTTCATTTTGCCACCTAATCATCATAAATTAATATCACTGAAAAGAACTTGCCACTCACTGTCAATGTACAATCACTTGACAGCTAGCTTTCTTTTTTTTTTTTTTTTTTTTTTTGGAGAGAGATTGAGAGACAGAGAGCACGAGAGGGAAGAGGGTCAGAGGGAGAAGCAGACCCCCCGCTGAGCAGGGAACCCAATGTGGGACTTGATCCCTGGACTCCAGGATCATGACCTGAGCCGAAGGCAGTCGCTTAACCAACTGAGCCACCCAGGCGCCCTGACAGCTAGCTTTCAATTATCTGTAGGGGGATGATATACCTTTTAAATTATCTGGCATCAACCTTCAGTGGTTTTTAGGTGATCATTTCCTGGAAATAATTACTGTGGGATAAGGAACAAAAACCAAGAAAAATAATAGACTCAACAAAGTGTAATTAAAGGCTCTGGGGGGGAAAACAACACAACAAAAAAAGTCTCCCACTTTCTGAGAATCCAAACAATAATTCCTTCACGTGTTCATTAATGCCCTCAGAGAAACAAAACATGTACCCATCATAATGAGAAAACTTAGGAGAATCTCAAACACTGTGGCGGCACAATGTAATGTCTTTTTCTCTTCTCATGAGAACAAAAGTGTTAATAAACTCTGACCATTTATCTTAGGCAAATTACCACAAGATCCACATGCCCTTTCTCAGAAAGAAAATTACTTGCTGCAACAATGGAGGAAAATATGTCCAGCTCTCTTTGTTAAAACTTGCACTGGGTTGGTTTCTATATTTCTATTAGATAAGAGAAAGCCAAAGAAAACTTGCCTTTCTGAGTTTCAAATGAGCTAAAGAATGTTATGCTTGGATGTCACCAATAGTCCTAATTACTATGTTATAGAACATAATAAAAAGGGTTAAAATACCTTCCCCTTAGAATAACTGCCCAGTCATACCTATAGAATTTGGCTGTGAATCGTGGACAAAGGCTTCTGTCTCCACATCCATGATCCCATGAGACATGGAAGCTTCAGACAAAAAGAAGAAGAAGAAGAAGAAGAAGAAGAAGAAGAAGAAGAAGAAGAAGAAGAAGAAGAAAGAAAGAAAAGAATAATACCTTTGGCAGAGTGTAGAAAGAAATGAAAATAATAGCTGAATATTACTTGACATTGTCTTGGATAGGATGGGATAGGGTAGGAAAGGAAATAAAAGAACAGTAGAAATTCTTTGCCTTGAAACCGCTGATCCCTTCAGAAATACCTGAAAGTTAAAATATCTTTTTCATTTAAATTACCTACTTAAAACCCAATAACTCATTCCATGTCCATTCATTCCCCAAATATCAGCAAAATGGTAGTAAATGGATTTTAAAATAGGAAAGGAAAGGCATAATGTCATATGGATAAAGAGAAGGGAAGATTTGACAAAAAGAGAGAGTTTAATAGGATTTTGAAAATGGAAAAGCAGTTGAGTGATCACTAGATTTGTAGATATGAGAAACACAGCCCTGAGTAAGTGCCTGTAGGAGAGCAACTAAACACATGCCACACAAACCTGGAAAACTTCAGGCAAGAAACAAGATACTTCTAAAATGAGAATATGCATAGTCCCAAAAGAAGATTGCTTTAAAGTGTGTATAAAGAGCAGTTAAGCCCTTATAGACATCCTCTGCCATTGCAACTGAATGTGGCCTTTGCTCTAGAGACTAAATAGACACCGAGGATAGGGAAGCCACACTAAAAACTGCAGATATTAGGTTAAAAAAAATCGACATACCGAAAAATGAGATTCCCACTCCCATGTGCTGATAGTTTATGGGCAGTTCTGAGCCACCTAAAAAATAACCAGTCCCTGTACAAATCACCCGACAAAGAAGTCCCCCGTTGATTAAGACTTATACACACACACAGAACTTCCAGTTAGCTTGTTGTTGTTATTCCTCTCTCTTAAATATGAATAGATAACCAAGAACCACCAGGTATATGGGGAAAGCCTGTAATAGTAAAGATAGAAACAAAACAAATAGAAACTGTACATTCAGAGAAAACAGAGAGAATGAAGAGAGATGAAGAAAATTTAGATGGAAAAAGACATTGCATTCTTGAAAGAAGAACAAAATGTTCCTTAAAAAGATACATTCAAAGAACAAAAGAGTCATTGGAAAATTCCCAAGAATAATGGTGAGGGAAAATTTCAAGGAAGGAGCCATGCACCAAGCCCAGGGAGATTCCAGTTCAGATTGCAGACAGAGGATTGATGGTGACATAGAGGTATCTCTAAGACAAAAATGAAACCCTGTGATATGTATGAGCATTTTGAGATGTTGCCCTATCAGTGGAGAGTTTGGTGATTAGTGAGAGATAAAAAGAAAATGACTCAAATAAAAAGGGAACAATTATTAAATCCAAGGAAAATAAAGATGATATAAGAAAGGAATGACAGCATGATTCAGCAGTGAAAGATACTTACATAGTCATACACATGGAAATAGTGAATATAATTTTATAGCAGAAAATCAATATATATTACATAACACAAAAGTATTAACAACTAAAAGGATAAACATTTACTTAGAACCATGGAGGCAAATAGCAGAAGAAAGAACTAAAAGAGTTGCAAGTAGCTACTCCTGGAAAGCAGTAATATGGACAATGTTGAAGGGACAGGGGATAAATTTTTTCAATATAATTTTAATTTTACAAGTTGGTGCACGTATTACTTTGGTAAAATTAAAATAAAAATCAACCTTCAGACTGGCCTGTCTCTTAATGACCTACATACAAGTAAACAGAACCTCATTGTAATTAGAAGTGTCTAAATAGTCCCCGGAAAAGAATAAGCCCACATTTTGCCAGGTCCTAAAATTTTTTCATCAGGCTCCACTCCATAAAATCTCAAATCTCTGTTTCATAGGTGGAAAAATGTGACTATGTAAGTGAAGCAAGGCAGCCCAGAGCACAACAGACTGGTGGAACGGAATCTGCATCTTTCAGCTCCCATTGCGGTGCTCTGTGCTTTTAGGAAGTATTGCTCCTAGAAAGGAAATTTCAAGTTTCATTCCATACAATCAAAAGTTGAGCTTAAAAAGTCATCAGAAACTGGAATACTTACAGGTCCATGAGGAAATGAGGTAGAGATTGTAAGAAACACCCTATGCCCATAACCACACATCCGACACCAATCAGTATAGGTCTATGCAATTTGGTTCCAAAATAACTCACAAATATAATCAACAAAAGATTTCCTAGGAAAAAAATTGAGATAAAAAAATGAATATTTCAATAAGAATGAACAATAGCTTAGCTTCATCCAATCATTTACTATCTGGCATTTATTGTATAAAAACTCTCTCAAATACCAGGACTGGTGCTAGGGATGCATGAAGCAATAAATGAATAAGACACAACTCGTGCCTTGAAGAAGGACTCTGTTTCACAATGTCGACAAATATGTAAACAGATCTCTGTGGAACACCAACATTTAAAGAGGGCAGAAGAAGAGAAGCCAGTGGGACTGGGCAATGGTTCTGAGAGATGTTAAAGACTCTGTGTGTGTGATTATGTAGCTTAGAAAAATGGGATGCCAAAGTAGGTGTTAGACTGTATGTCACCTCTGGCCTTTCCCTCCATGTCTGCTCCATGCTTGAAAAGAGAAGCCAAAGACAAATTCAGATAGATTTATGTTTTAACTCATGATTTAAATGTAACTAAATATTGGTCAATATATCCAAGCCAGGGATCTATGTTTATTTTTACTTATCTCCTTAGAAGTAAAAAACAGTAGGTCTTCACTTCTCCAACTGGGTCTTAGAAGTAAGTCTTGCTTTGAGAAGTAAATTCAATGA
The DNA here is from genome assembly GCF_054177405.1 of Leptonychotes weddellii. NCBI lineage: Eukaryota > Metazoa > Chordata > Mammalia > Carnivora > Phocidae > Leptonychotes > Leptonychotes weddellii. The sequence goes on from NC_138373.1 coordinate 83,009,901, forward strand.
AAAATTTATCCACATCTTAGGATGAAGTTTAAGGATAAAGAAACTAATTGGGGAGGCCCCATTCCAATGGACAAGACTTGATGAGAATGGCATAAAGGGTTGAAAGAACCAAACACATGAGGAAGTTCTCATATGATACATTTTAAATTCAGTGATCAATATTTTCCCTGATCTACTCTACATAAGGAAAATCTCTATGATGAGCTTGAGAATGATAAAAATTTAAAAAACTCTCCCTCAAGTTGTTAATAATTTTCCAAGTAGTAGTGTATATTTTGAAGACTTTTCTTTCCATATCTGTTTTGCTCTAGTCTGCCTTGTTAAGAAGAGATGTCAGTGCCTATATTTTGTTTCATATGGACGGTGCCTCACCAAGTGCCACCACACTGGCCTCCCTAGGTTTCTAAAATTCCCATCATCAAAGCCAACCACGTTGAAAGTATTATCTCTAGAAAGCCACCGTTCAAAAGCCATATCCACTTTTGAAATGAGAAGAAAGGAAGAGCCTTCTCTCCATGTAAGGGTGAGCATTTCAAGCTGCCTTTCTCTGTTGGTAAAATAATCACCATTGAGAGGGAATAGAAATGGATAGATAATATTTTTATCAAAGGTATGGAGAACACTGTCTATAAAAATTACCGAGGAAAGGTAAGCAAACTAATGCATTTATTGGCATCTGTAAATTACCTCTCCTCTTCCCTTCAGCAATTATTTCAGATCTTCACCATTTTTCTCAAGCCACCTATCGCCACTCACATTCCATAGTTAATACTTTTTACTTTGTCAAAAAAATTGGGGCAGTCAGGTTTCCCACCTCAATGGCTTTTCCACCTTCCTTCAGTTTGAGAGGTTGTGGTGCCCATCTGACCATCCAAGGTCTAACACCCTACTCCATTTCTCCAGCAACTTAGTCCAAGAATTAAAATCTTTCTTATACATTTTAAGTGTCTCCCTCTCTGCTGCATTTTAATTACAGATATTTTCTAGTTTCTCTCCAAACCGTCACCTGTAGTCACAGATTCCACTTCTTCCCCTCTCATTCTTTCCCAAAGTCACTGCTCTCTTTCTGCCTTCTAGCTTCTCTATCTACTCTTCAGCTAAAAGTGCCCAGGCCAAAATCATCAATTATCATATCATAAAACCCAGGGGATAGTTTTCTATCCTTGTCTAACTGGATGTGTCTAATGCTTTTGAGACTGCTGACAAATTCTTCTTTTGGAAACTTCTACTCCCTTGGTATCTATCATAACATTCTCTCCTGCTTCCCCTCTTAATTCTCTGACTATTCCTTCTCTTAACACTTTTGTGGGCTCCTTTCTTCCACCTATTCCTTAAGTATTGGTGCACCTCAGGGATCCACCCTTTGTCCATAGTACTTATCTCCCTGTACCCTCTCCCTAAATAGCCTCATCTGTTCTTTAGTTTTAAAAACCACCTGTTTACTCAATAATCAGTAGCTCCAGCCCAAACAGCTCCTCCAAGGCTTCTAGCTCATATAACTGCCATGAAGACATCATTACTCAAAGGCCTCACTGCTAATACCACAAATAATTTGCCTAAACAGAACTCATCATCATCCCCATAGCCACCACCACAGTCTTGTCCCCCTTTTCCTATTCTCTGTCTCAGCACCACTATCCACTCCACTGCCCAAGCTGTAAACCTGGGGTTTAGTGTAGATATTATATTTAATGTATTGGTAAGTGTAGATATTATTTTTAATGTATTGTAGTGTAATATAATGTATTGTAATTTAGTGTAGATATTATATTTAATGTATTGGTAAGCACAAATACTACTATATGACCAGTTGTTTTAATATTTTGATGATTTTATTCAAATAAAATGGGGTTTCTTTTTACTTTTATAATTTTTATTTTATGCAAGTTCCATAGCAAACACACAAGGCTAACCATAGTCGATTTCTCACTGCTGCCCATTTCTCCAGACTCATATCTTAATAATTCCCACATAAGCTTTGTGAGTCAATAATATTGGGCTGAATGTTGCTCCCCATACAAATTACTACACTACCTTGCCCTTATGCTTCTTCTATTGGAATTCCCTTCACACTCATCCCTCTTTCTTCACCTAGAAAACTTTTTACTCATCCTCCAACACCTTCCCTAAGTAAGGCTGTGTCTTGATTTATGTTCCCATAGGACTTTGCATCTATCTATGCCACCGAACTTACTGCATTCAATTAAAATTATTATTGTACATCGATGCCCTCCATTAGATTGTGAGCTGAGTCCAGGCAGGACTGTATAAAGAGTTATTTCTAACTCCTTCACCAGGATCCAGCCCACAAGTGGTACTGAGTTGGGTTGGGGGGATAGGTTAAACACTAAGAGACAAGATCAAGCATCACCTGTTTTAGCTTTGCCTCTCCTCAATCCCGATTTTTCTTCCAGATATTGATGAAGTATATTAAAGGTAACTTTCACCTTGGAGGAAGTAGAAGCTACTCTAAAACTGTGAAAGAATAGTATTCATATTTCTATGCAGCTTTGTTTACAGGAGAAATCTCTCTCTTCCTCATTCTTCCTGTGTCTTCACATCTTCCCAGTCCTCCACAAAAATCAGACAGTAAGAATAGATTTTATTCTTTCCTAGAGTCTGTTTCTGAAATAAATTCAGGGAGATGTGAAAACAGTTTCTTTTTCCCTCTGGACTTAGAAAGAAGAATTGTTAACCTCCCAGAAACAGCAGGAGAAGAAAAATATTCATGTTTTCCTTTAGAAAACAGCTTTGTTTACCATGATATATATCTTCTACATAGGAAGATAGAGTTTTAAGAATTATCAAATGATAGATTAAATATAAAAATTCTAAATACTCTGCTACTCATTCTAGCTGACCAAAAAACTATTAGAATAAAAAGTCCAATGGTTGGATATGTGGCAATATTTAGGTGTTATTTGGGGGATAATATTTCAATGAATTGTTTCTAAGAATATTCCAAAGTTAGCAAGGCTATCCATTCATTTTGGAAAACATGTTATTCAGTCAGATTAGACTAGTCAGATTAGTCCTAAAATTGCAAATAAGGAGAATAAAATTCAGACTAGTTTTATAGATAAAATATAAAAAGAAGTAATGCAAAAATAATTCATTACCAATCTCAAAGCTCCCGTTAATAAATCCGACTAGAAATGTAGGGATGTTGAATTGTCTCTCTATTTGTGTGAGCATGGAATTCATGTAAGATCCAGATAGTGTTTTGGATACGAATGCACATGTTATTGCCAGAAGAAACATCTAGGGAGAAAAGAATATTAAAAAACACAGGAAAAATTTATTTTTGATCATATATTTTTGTATTTGTCACCTATTAACAAAATATCTTCTACCATAAGAATGGTTGTCTCCAACATAAGTAACCCTTGAATATGCAAGAAACTTTTAATGTGGTCTGTTCTTCTGGTCTTTCATGCCATGTTATCTCTTCGAAAACTCAAAGTAGGACTGATTAGTAATATTGAATTTTTTTTTAAGATTTTATTTATTTATTTAAGACAGAGAGAATGAGAGAGACAGAGAGCACATGAGAGGGGGGAGGGTCAGAGGGAGAAGCAGGCTCCCTGCCAAGCAGGGAGCCCGATACGGGACTCGATCCCAGGACTCCAGGATCATGACCTGAGCTGAAGGCAGTCGCTTAACCAACTGAGCCACCCAGGCACCCCAGTAATATTGAATTTTGTCAGTAGTTGTAGCCTCATTATTTTATAGGCATATCTTGGACATACACAGAAACAGCCACTCTAAATAAGATATAGCTAATAGTTTGAATAGATCTTCAGCACTATAATGCTATCTGTAGTACAAAGAAGACATATACGATAATAAAAAAAGGAACGTGGCATTACACAAAGACATTATTTCTATAGCAAATTTGCTCAGGGTCTCTCCAAAGTAATAGGTAAATCATGCAACATTAGACTGCTGCTCACTCCCAGTTTATTTATTTAAAGCAATGTTATATGTTATATATACATATTTATATACATATTATATTAAAGTAATTATAAACCATTATAAAAATGTTTCTAAACTGACCAGGTATTTGCTTTAAGGAATGAATATGAATACAATAAATTTCCATGTATTGAATCACATTTCCTGTATACTGATAGAGTTTCAGAGGACAGTCAGGTTGATGTGATCCATAACAAAAATCAAGGACAACTTAACAAATAGAACTATTGTGATCACCAAAAGCTAGTATGATCTTACTAAAAATGTGGAAAAGTCAAAATTTTGATAGTTTTATTAAATTAGAAAGAAACAGATTTCAATAGAGGGCTTGGCAAATGAGTGTTATATACTGGGTAATAGTATGATTAGGTAGATTAAGCACTGCTTCAAGACCAACAAATTAGTGATGAATAGATTTAGGTTGTCCTGAATGGTGGTTTCCAACCCTATGCCATAGGACTTTTTCCTTGGTCCCACTTAAAGATGTTTCCTGATGACAATTCCATCCTTGGAGACAATTCAGTCTGCTCTCTAGCCAGCATACTCAAATCCCTAAAATCTTCACCCCTCCACCTTTCACATTCCCAATCTTGAACCAACCCCACAATTTATATTGCACCTGCACATTCCCTTCAAAATTATTCACAATCTTTTCTATTTCTCAGTCTTCAAACCAGTCAGGTGCTTTTCATGACTAGCAAATGATCTCCACAATGTCATCATCAAACTTACCTCCATCTCTGCCCCTCTAATTCCCCTCCTGCCTTTAAAGGATAGGTGTCCCTTTTCCAGTACAATAAAATTCCTCCACCCATGCTTTTGAACCCATTCTACCCATTTGAGATCATGATTTATCAGTAAATACTCTATCCTCTATGTTCAACCTCATGCCCTTTACTGCCTCTCTCCCTACTAATTTATAAATATATTCAAGATATTTGTCTTTAAAAAATTTTATTTTTTCCCTAACCCCTGATAGTTGCTACTTCAGCTACCATCAGGCTGTTTGGAAGAACAGGTTTATTGCCTAGACCCTAACCTTCCATTCACCCTTTAGTTTCCTAATGTCTGGCCTCTCCTGAACTATTCCACAAAAGGTCAAAAGCAACTTCTTAGTTTCCAAGTTCAGTAGATACTTCTTAGTCCTCAACTAACCTGATGTCTCTGATTCATTTGACCCCGCTAATCTCTTTTCTTCCTGAAATTCCCTCCCCCCATGCATACATATATGTCCACCTGCCTGCTAGACTCTTTCTATTCAGTCTTCTCTTTGGTCAACCCCTTCAGGATTTGTCTTGTACCTTCTACTCTTTGTGCTATATGTGCTCTCCCTAAGAAATCTCACTTATTCCCATAGCTTTCCCTATCATCCATATGCTGAAATCTCTCAAATGAACACACAGTTTAGCTAAGACAATTGCCAGCATTACTTAGTTGCCTCTAGTCTTGTCCACACCTACACTCCCTCCCCTTGACACCACCACTAATTTGGAGTTTAGTAAATATCTGTCAAATGAATAAATAAGATGCATAACTAGCATGTGATTTCACTTCTTAAAATGTTTTAGTGATTTCCCACAAGCAAAAATCTCTATTTTTTTAGATGGCAAACGGTGTCTCATCTATATCTCAGTATCATATCCTGCTGCTTGTCCCTGGACATAATGTTCTACTTACAGTTTCTTAATTCACCATGCCATTTCACATCTCAGTGCCTTTTACAGGATGGCATTCCACTTGTAAAGTTTTTCTTCCCCTTATGCATCTGATCAATGCATACTCTATCTCTATTATCAACTCTATCATCGTTTCTAATGTGGAGCCTTCCTGTCTCTCTGCTCCCCAGGCAGCCTTGACTACTCACTCATTACCTACCTGCTGTGTACTGTCTCTATTATAGCTCTTATCACAATGCACTTTATATATAAGCTTGGATGCCTATAACCTCCTCCCTCACTATACTGTGAACAATTCAAATATAGGATCCATATATTATTTACCTTTGTATCTTTGGTGTCTAGTAAATGCCTAAAGAATAGTAGGCACTCAATACAAGTTTGCTGAATGAATGACAGATGAAATATTCAAAAACATCCTGAAGAAGTGGTCAGAGCTGAAAGTGGGCTGAATATAAGATGAAATATAATAGGATTAAATAAATACTCCTAAGCTGAGTTGGCTGTACCAATTCATTTGGAGAAATCTGAATAGAAATTTATGGAAAAAGAACTGGGAAATTTAAGTATAAAGCTCAATATGAGTCAAAACCATTACATGGCTGAGAAGATGATATGGCTATAACTCCAGTTGTTTAGTCTTTTATAGTAAATGTCATTTGTAGAAACTGACTCCACACTATAAATCTTTGCAGAGCACATGATTGAGAATATAAAATTTTCATATGGTTTTATAATTCAGGTTTTATATTTAAAAGTAAGGTCTATAAAATAACATATGAATCATATTTGGGAGAGTAATTTATTTTATTTTACACTTTAAGAAAGGAAACTAGATGAATCATGACCCCAATGTTCTTTCCTAAAACACCTAGATGGGTTGCCTAAACAGTTTGGTTCTAGTCACAAAGTGAAAGCAACCAGTGGCTATTATGACTCATGTCTGGTGCAAAATAACCTCTATGTTTATGAAGCTATCCTACTAGCATTTAACAGTAATGCCCAGAGTTTTAGGCAAACTTATTGAGGACAGTCCTCTGATGCTTTCTAAAGAATTTTGTTTACTATGCATATTTCTAAGTTCAGAGAAGCAAAAAAAAAAAATCTGACTATTAAGCAGTTGGTGCCCAGTTTTACCTGATAGACTTGTCCTCTTAATATTTTGCCATAACATGAACATCAGTATCTAATCTTGCCAAACTCCAAAGTAAGCAAATATTAAATTAAGAGCAATTATTTATAAATAACACCTGACTTGACTTTTATTTTTTTATTTAAATTCAATTATCCAACATCATTAGTTTCAGATGTAGTGTTCAATAATTCATCAGTTGTATGTAACACTCAGTGCTCATCCTATCATGTGCCCTCCTTAATGCTCATCACCCAGTTACCCCATCCCCCCACCCACCTCCCCTTCAGCAACCCTCAGTTTGTTTCCCAGAGTTAAGAGTCTCTCATGGTTTGTCTCTTCTCTGATTTCTTTCCGTTCAGTTTTCCCTCCCTTTTCTTATGATCCTCTGCACTATTTCTTACATTCCACACATGAGTGAAACCATATGATAATTGTCTTTCTCTGATTGACTTGACTTTTATACACAAATGCTATTAATTTTTTCTTCCAAGTTTTTATTTAAATTCCAGTTAGTTAACATATAATGCTATCAATAATAATAACTAATATTTATTGAATGTTTACAATATTCTAGTAATTTTTCCAAGTTTGTAAAAAGGAAAAAAATCCTATGAAATAAGAGTATTGTTGTTAGCTTTTTCAAATAAGAAAGCAGAAGCACAAAGAGGTTAAGGAACTTGTCCAGGGTCACCTGGCAAGTATGCAGTTGAACTAGGTATGAACACGGGGATCCTGAGCCTAAATCCTTATTTTTAACACTCAATTTTAGAAGAAGGACATGAGAATTGGGGGACAATTTAAGAGGAATTTTTTAAATAATTAATATGGCATTTTAGGCAAAAGTAGTTTTCTAGATCTAGATGATAATTCTCCACTTTTATGCACATGTGGAGATTTTCCCTACATGTGTGTGAAGAGAAAACAAACTTTGATAGGGAGAATATTGGTGGCAGTTTAAGTCTGGAAATCACTTGCGGGCACTAGCTGTAGAATCCAGACAAATTTCCAGATCCCTTGGTTTAAAACAAATTCAAATTTTCTTTGAAGGCAAATGGCTTTGAAGTTATATGAAAAGAATTTGCTCTGAAATAGGCAAGAATACCAGAAACAATTAACAAAATGGGCATTATTCTTACAGAGAATGACTGATATGTTGCCAAAGCTTGAAGTAAACATTTGTTTTACTGGCTTGTTGTGAAGTAATCATTGCATGCAGATAGACAAAGCCTTTCTGTCCATTGAACCATTTTCTAGGAGAGACCCCCATACTCCTCTGGACTAGAAACCCTACAAGGGTGAGCATTAAAATGGCCCTTTGATCCAACAAATTAAATCCTGGTGTAATATATTATGTGCCTGAAAACTTTAAGACCTTATCTTCCATTTAAGTTCCTCAAAACCATTTCTGATTAAATTGCCTGAATCAATAGCCCTATTCAACCCTCAGTTTAAAACAAACCTCAGCAAAGCAAGAAATTATCAGTATATCAGGTAATGTGACATTAACATTAAATCACTTCATGTGAGCAACTTTACAAGCTCTAGGTTAAAAAAAAAAGGTACATATACATATATCCACACACACACGAGTCCATACCTTCAGCTTGGAAAGACATCTTATTCTATGGGTTTCAATTCTTTTCTCAATTTCTGCCATCTTGTTCTTCTGAGTGTCCCAAGGTATTTAGGTTTTAAATCTTGATATTTCTTAGTTCTATCCTTTTAAAGGAGACAAAAATCTATTAACTGACAAAATCATAAATCGTCATTCTTTTGAAGAAAACACGGAATCTGAGTAACAATCAGATTCCATTGTATTACAAAAATACCTGAGAAGCTTTGATTCAGATCTAGAAGAAAATAATGACGTTAGAGAAGATTTAGTTGCTAATTTTCCATTGAGAAAGTTACATCAAATAATTTTAGTTACTCTTTAGTGAGATTAAAGATATTAGAATAATTTGCTAGGTCCCCATTGCAAAATAATGACCACGTGGTTAAAACAAAGCTTTTCATTTCTTTAGCCAAACAAATAGAACCAAAATGAGCTTTTTGGACTTACATGAAAATGCTGCTTTTAAGTACACAAAGACTTTGATTTGTGTTTGTGCTAAAAATCTGCTTCAGCAAGCCTACCAAGCCTCAAAAATCTCTATTTGGCCAGGCTCCCTCTTCAAGTTCTTTGCGTTCCAAGACTTCCCTGGAGTCTCAGGAAGGGAAACGTTTTCTGGGGCACTGCTGATTCACGGAAACCTGGGGAGATATGGAATTTTAATCATGGAAATAGCCTAAGTAAAAATAACAAATAATTCTGTGATCTGGAAAAGAATCCTACAGTTCCAAGTTATAATGTGAGGTTTAGAAGAAGACCAAACATGTAAGTGGAGATCTATATGCCTACATATAGATAATAAATATATAATAAATATAGATATATGTGTATTTACACACATATATATTACATAGGCACACATTTTTATATGTAAAACAAAAAGATGAATTAAACTGTTAAATTCTACTAACCTTTTGTCAAAGATTTTGTCTGCTTGTGTCTTGAAACTAGGGCCTTATTTTGCACCAAAACCAAAGTGTTTCACTCGGACAATATTTATTCTAGTAAATCTACTTCAAGTTGCCAGAATGATACCTTAGTAGTATCCCCAGCATTAATATATTAAAATCTTCTGAACAATATCCATTTAACAAGTGATCCTCAGTGCACTAATTTATAAAACCTAATTGCTTTGCCTCTATACATTTGCTGAATCCCACTTCCCTACACACATTAAGGCAACAGCCACTGAACAATTATGTATGAGCTTAGTTCTCTTTACTCATCTTCTCGCAGACATAACAAACATTTCTTGAAAGTCTGCTATGTACCAACCGTAGGGCTAAGCACAGGATTTTAGCTGTGAACAAGACAGTAAGCTGTCCTATAGACAATATAAACCAGTTAGAAAGGTGTAAGCCTCTGTGGAAAGTACTTGGACCCAGATCGCAAGGAACTTATGTTTTTATTGAAAAAGGTAAAACTTTTAAATAAAACACATTAGAATACAACTGAACAGCATATGACCAAATACAAATTGTTTGGTATGTAAGTGGTGAAAACTTGGTAGATCATACGTGAAAATTATTAGAGACAGTCTTGGCAAATCTGAATAGCATACAAATGAACTCATGCTGAAATCCCCCCCATAAAACGCCAAGTCACCTTAATTACAGAGCAAGTACATGGCACTAGTTTTGGAAAAACCAA
>NC_138373.1:83020451-83046986 GCF_054177405.1 Leptonychotes weddellii
TCCACGTCGTTGCAAATGGCAAGATCTCATTCCTTTTGATGGCTGCATAATATTCCATTGTATATATATACCACATCTTCTTTATCCATTCATCTGTCGATGGACATCTTGGCTCTTTCCACAGTTTGGCTATTGTGGACATTGCTGCTATAAACATCGGGGTGCACGTACCCTTTCGGATCCCTACTTTTGTATCTTTTTAGTGGCTAAAGTCATGACTATTCTCAATGCCTATTTTTCCTATGCGGCAACCACAGGACACAGAATGTGGAGTTAGTGACACAGAAAATCCCCACAAACAGGAATTCTCTAGTTCCATCTCTGCATTGTGATACTATGTACCCATCTTGAGCAGTTTTTATCACCATGCCTCAAAGATTTATTCAAAATGTGTTTATTGTCTTGAGAAAAGTTTTATAAACAGTTGTCTTGACTGGGATAAGAGGTAGCTGTTTGAAGCTAAGCACCTGGAAGGAATTAAATGTGATTGAGTTAACACTAAGCGTTCCCTAAAACATTTTAGCTTTTCAGACACATTTTAAAAATTTTCAAGATTTTTTTAAAATTTATTTATTTGACAGACAGGGAGAGAGAGCGAGAGAGGAAACACAAGCAGGGGGAGAGGGAGAAGCAGGCTTCCCGCGGAGCAGGGAGCCGGATGTGGGGCTCGATCCCAGGACGCTGGGATCATGACCTGAGCCGAAGGTAGACGCTTAACAACTGAGCCACCCAGGTGACCCCATTTTAAAAATTTTAATGGAGGAAAATAAATAAATGAACCAATGAAATCTATTTATTTAAAAAAATTCATTAAATCCAATAGTTAATGTCACAATCACTGTTGAGTACTTTGCCTCCAAATCAGGAAACGTACCCATTGTTTCTTCATATCCTCGTGGCCCTGCCAGTGCCAGTCATGTGAACAGTCCCCTTTTGTTAGCACAGTTTTGTTTATACGGTGACTTCTGCTCCTGGGACCACAGTGTCACCAACAAATCCCCATCAATCATTACTGTTAATGAAAACAACTTGCTCAAGTTTTATTAAGTGTAGAAGCATTTTCCTTCTTTAACTCCTTCTCAGCATTCAAATGGGGGCAGGTAATTCTTTAGTATGCATTCTTGCACAAATGTGGTTGAGTTTCTTCCATACCTACTCATCACAACCCTACTGGGGTTCTTTGTTTTTGTTTTGTTTTGTAGCTGTGGTGAAAGCACATTATAGAATTGTTAACTAAATGTATATCTGGGGTCATTGGACCTCTAGAGTTTTTCATCTTGCATGACTGAAACTCTATAACCATTGAATAGCAATGCTCCTGGTTTTTGGCACCCCTGGGTTGTCAGCCCTTAGTGATATGTCTCAATCACAGAAGAATACAATGTTTTACAAAACAAATAAATGGTCTTGTTTGTGCCTTTCCCCCAGTGTTAAGTATCTAGACATAGTTTTTTATTACTATAAATCACCAGGGGGAAATACATATGTTTAATTTTACATTTTTCTATACTATTGAATTAATAAAAATAAAGGCTTTCCTTTATCATGACAAAACTAGTCGTACATACATGAAGAAGACCTAAGAGAACATCCTTCCCCTGGGGAAAAAAAAAAGAGAGGGCTGCACCAGCAAAAATCTTATGAAAGTTGTTTATTTCCAGAATCTTCAAATCACTCCTAACTGCAAAAAAAGAACAGCCTCTTGGTGGTATCCAGCTGAAATAATTTCAGCCAATACCAAATCAAGTAAGTGCCAATAAGACCAAAAAAAAAAAAAAGAAGAAGAAGAAGAAGCAACAATAACTCTTTGTGTGATGCCTTCCAAATTATTTTTCTTCTATTAGTTCATTTTCATCTGAAATCAAAAAATAAGATAATGGATTCTGCAAATCAGCCTTACAAATATAGGCATTATTTTACTTCCTACATTCAGAGGAGGAACCAGGAATGCATAACTTCAGGCAAAAGTAGAGGAGAAACTTAACTGAGTCATAGAGTAATACATTGATTACACCATTCAAAGCAAAGAATGGAACACACAAAAACACAAGCACAAAAATCTCCATCAGCAATCCAGGAATAAAAATACCTACCCTGTTACTTTGGATAACATACTGTCTAACTCTGGATAACAGACCAAGATGTGGAAAAGTAAATCTGAAACCTGACTCCTAAATCTTTAGGAGAACTGATTGTAAATATCGTCAGTGTTTTATCCCATGCCAAGGCATTCTAGAGAATGATTAGATAATTATGAGAATAGCCATTGTTTTCCACACTTGCAATTTTTTTTAAAGATTTTTTTATTTAGAGAGAGAACAAAAGAGCGTGAGCAGGGGTGGAGGTGGAGGCAGAGGGAGAGAATCTCAAGTGGACTCCCTGCTGACCTGAGTTCAAGGCCTGGCCCCCAGCTTGATCTCACAATCCTAAGATCATGACCCTGAGATCATGTCCTAAACCGAAACCAAGAGTAGGAGGCTCAACCAGCTGAGCCACTTGGGCACCCCTTCCACACTTGCAGTTTAAACTCTTTCATTTCTTCAGATTATTATCCCAATTCTTTTCTTCCTTTTGCCTGTATAGACCTAATTTTGGATACAAAAACATGTTCCTTCATTAAAGTCTGGCATGTAGATACTGAGTTGCTCCTTTTCCTCATAGAGATAAGATTTTATGTTTATAAAACTCCCCAAATAACTGAAAATCCAATAAAATGTTTCTGTTTTTCCCCAACCCATTGATTTATGTATTTGTTCATTCACTTTAATGGAGGCAGCTAGATATAGTAACAATGTCAGAACTTGAAGCCCAGTTAGCAAATTCTAGTTCAGTTGTGAGTTGTTTAAACTCTTGGAGCCTATTTTTCCTTACCTAAGATGTGGGATAGTTATGTGTTTATGCCTACCTAGCAAGATTGTTAATGAAGATTGAGTTATAAAATTTACATAATGCTCATTGTGGGGTTGTTGGAATGAAATAGTTACTCCATAGATGGCAATGATTATTATTCATTCATTCCCCAAGTATTTATGAAGACTCTACTGCATTCCAAGCACAGTGCTTGTGCTAGGAATACAAAGATGAATAACATATGTGCCTGCTCATAAGCTATTGGGAGAGATAGATAATTAAATGATAATCATAGCTAGCTAGTGCCGTAATGCAGACAATTTGACCTAAGTACCGGGAAGAGGCAATTAATGAAAACTTTTTGTTTGTGTATTCATTTGGAATACCATTTAAGTACAGCACAATAGTTTAAGTACTTGGGCTTTGAAATGAAGCCCAGCTGGTTTGAAAGCTTGTTGTTAAACTAGCTGTGTGATTTTGTACAAGTCACCTTAATCTAGCCACACAATGAAGACAGTCTCTATCTTTCCTATCAGCCAAGGTCCAGACAGGAAAATAGAACTCATGACAGGTAGTTCAGTAAAAGAATTTAATATGGAAAACCACTTATAAAAGTATCAGAAGAGTTTAAAAGCCAAACTGGGCATATGGTGTGCAATCTAGAGATTTATACCAGTAAAAAGTTACTCCCACGCTTAAGGCTGAATCAAAAAGGGAAAAGGGCTGAGCTGTAGGACCAAGAGTCCTCAAGGATATACAGCCCCCACCAGAGGCACCACCTACAGAGGGTAGATATGCCTTGGCTTTTCTTCTCTTTACAACTCTGTCAAAAGTTCAGAAATAACAGAAGTCAAACCAATGAATCATTGAAGTAGTAATTAGTAAAAGTTTACTGTGCACACACCAAAAAAAGAAAGTTTGCAAAACCAGGAGCACTCAAACCAAAACATGGAATGAGGCTCGGGAGTATATTATTATAAAGCATCTTATATAGTAAGAAAACAGTTACTGTTTCATTTTTTCAGTAGTTGGTCAGAATATTAGAATTTTCTTAAGTGATAGTGAACTGGTCAGTGGTTACTTCATATCAACTTTACGGAAAGAGTTTAAGTTTTCCTTACAATTTCCAGAAGCATAAGCAAGAAATTACCCACATCCAGTTAGCCTTGCAAAAATAAGCTAAGCTTTATTTGTAACAAGTAAACTGGTTTTGTCTGCTCCAGGAATTTCCAAGACTGATCTTGTTTCTTTTGATTTTAACAACTCCAGTCTCACATCAATACCTGTCGTTGACAAACTAACAGGAAATCAGATGCAAGAGAGCCTGGGAAATTTAGTTTTCAGAAGTCAGTGTCAGGATACAGAGAGGATCAGAGAATAGGAGGCAGAAAAACAAATAACCAATTCAACCACAATCAGCTGCAGTAGAATTAAGATAAAATGTAATAAATGTATAACATGATGTGAGCACCCAATCAGCATTCAGTGAAGGGTAGCTATTTGTATTACTGGATAATATACCTTCAATCATTAATGCTCTAAATTCTTAGTAATAGACGCAGGAGATTTAACTAGTCACATAATTGGCCAGCTCTCGACATTACATACACAAACATTGCAGTCTCTTTGTGATACCCAAGAAGACATGAGGCTTTGCACCAAATGAACCGATTTTCAATTGACTCCTACATTAATCAACTACTTTTACATCATGTAAGCACAGTTGTGGTCACCAAATCTTCACTTGGCAAGGCATATCCAGCTTGCTTATTCAAGTTATATGTGGGGAAAATGTCCAAAGAGATCTGAGATACACAGTCTGAGTTACCACTACGTGCTTTGTCAGACTGCTTCAACAAGCAAGCTTTTAAAGGGCATTAAAGTCAGAAGTAAAACCTTTCCAAGGCAGATAGAATTCCACTGGCATGACATGCCTGTCCTCTCCGTAACCTCACTTATGCCGTGTGAGAGGGCTGTGATGATCCAAGGACTTACTTGGGGAAGCTTATGTATCTGGTGGCCAACTGTAAGGAGGCGTGCTTGCCAACAGAAGTAAGCCACATCCCTCGTACCAGCTTGTTCAGTACTGGAAGTGATATTTTGGACTCTCTCTGTTACACTTCTCTGTCTTATTTTTCAACTGACTCACAATTAGGATGAGGGGGAAGCTGGTATTAATTGATATTTATTTATTGGACACTCTTAAAGACCCCGACATGCAAGAAAAGCATGGAAAAGCAGATTTTCCTAAAGGGCTATAACCAGATTGGAAAAACATAAGATCTATTATAATATAAACAATGTGGTACCACTTTTTTGTAAAACTATATATAATTAGAGACAAAAATATAAACATTATATACTACTTTCTGTATTGTAGGCACTATTCTAGAAGCTTTATAGATGTCAATCCGTTTGATTCTCATAAAACTCTATGACGTCAATGTTATCCCAACTTTAAAGATGTGGAATTAAAGCACAGAGAGGTCAAGTAAATGTGTGCAAGGACACACAGCTTATAAGTGTCAGAGACAGGATTGAGAACCATGTACTCTGGCTTTAGAGACTACTTTTCTTTTTAAAGATTTTATTCATTTATTTGAGAGAGAGAGAGTGGGAGAGAGAGAGAGCGAGAGAGAGAGAGAGTATGAGCAAGGGGGAGGGGTAGAGGGAGAAGTAGACTCCCCACTGAGCAGGGAGCCTGGTGCTGGATTAGATCCCAGGACTCTGGGATCATGACCTGAACTAAAGGCAGATACTTAACTGACTGAGCCATTCAGACATCCTGACTTTAGAGGCTATTAACCATTACCCTAATCTGCCTTTCCACCATGGTGTGTGTGTGGGGTGTGTGTGTGTGTGTGTTCGTGTGTTCACTGTTGTATTTTTTAGATAAAATACTGAAAGACCAAAACCAGAATCTTAAAAGTGGTTAATTCTGGATGGGATTATGGTTGATTTTGTTTTGTTTTTCCTTTGGAAATTTCTGTGCTGTTTTCCACAAGAATGGTTATACCTTTTTTTATTAAAAAACAAAACAAAACAAAAAAAACCACAGAGGAAAAGAATGCCTATCATTGGAATTGATTTTTTTTTTAATGTCATATGAACACAGCACATTTCTAATCCATGATAATGTTCTATCCTTAACTACTATTTTTTTCTTGCTTCTCTAATTATTTTGCTTTCACTAAGAACTTTTGTGTGTCTCCTTTTTCTCTCCCTTCTCTTTGATTATTTGGGCTTTAATTTAGCTAAACAACCCAAGGCATCCATAATTTCCCTGACTGGAGCCACTGAAAGACCTGGAAGGCACCCGGGGTGGCTATGCAGAACTTCCTACTGGATGTGGTTACAGGCCATAAAGGTATCCATTCAAATCTCTACTTTGGGATTAGTAAATAAAACAATTGTTTAAGTTTCGAGCCCTAAATACGTATCAAGCAAGAGGTTCGGGACTAGCATTAATCATATGATTAGGCGCATGACTGGCCTCTCCTTCAGGTTACCCCTTAGCTGAATTTGTCAGCATGGAAGCTTGGATCATTAGACAATTTTAAACTATCTTTATTTGTGGTCATATGCTGTTTTATTTATACCTCTAATGGGCCACTGAATAAAGACAGGAAGCTTGAAGAGCACTGCTGTTAAAATATAACTTAATGAGGAGCATTAAAAAATAATGATGTTATAGATTTCCCTCAAGATTATCTTCATTGGATCAGTTTCATTCATCTAATCAAAATTTTTGCCTAGTACCTTATTTTATAGTCCTATTGTTCCTAAACCAATTTTTGAAGAGGAATAATAGATGAAGAATTGAATCTAGATGGACCTTTTCATGCTCAGAGAAATATCTGCACATAATAACATAAAAGCCATTCTCTTATCTCCTTAATTTGAAAGAAAATTCAAACATTATAAAACTAAGCTTACTGATTTTTAAAAACTTTTTTAAACATTCTAAGTGTAAAAATTTCTAACATCATAATATCAGCTTTTGTTGATACACCTTAACATGTACAATAGTTAAACACCAACCGACATTTTCATATATGACTTCCTACAGCCAAATACAACAAATTTTTGAATTTGTTTTGTAACAGGTCATGCATTTTCTCACAACACTAATTTAATATAAGGAAGTGTATACCTGTGTTAAATAATATGATTTACATGACAAGAAATTTTCTTTCATACTTAATATTACCAAATACCATAATTAAGTTAATAATTGCCTACAAACACTTAGGTAGAATCATCGACTTTTAAATAAGCTTTTTTTTTTTAATTTATAAGAATTTCCAAAAGATTATACATTACCATGAAGGAGAATAAGACTCTCGTATAAGCCCAAAGAGACTGGTAAACACTGGTCCAGTCAAGTTCTCATTGGTAAATATGGAAAAAGCCATCATATACACATATGCACACAAAACACTTAGTAAAGCACTCTTACACACTCATCATTTTGACTAAAATCTAAAATAGCACTGAAGTCCATGATTCTTAGCCAGAACATGTCTTAATAGTCGGCCTGCTAGCCTATCTTTCTACTTATTCCTATGATGTAACATTCCCCACCATAAATGAATCTCATTAAAGTAGAGCTTTATATGAAGAGTTTCATTTATTGGATCTGCTCCTTTAAGCACCAGTATTGTTTCAGCAATGTTTATTTTGGTGTAACTTCAAACATAGAGACAAGTTGCAAGAATTTACAGAATTTCCATATACTCTATTTTTTTGTGTCAAGTTTTATTTAAATTCTAGTTAGTAAACATATCATGTAATATTTGTTCACAATTTCTGTATTTATTTTACTTTACTCAGGTTCACCAATTACATTTTGCATCATTTGCTTCCTCATTCCCTCCGTTTTCCTCTCCTCCCCCCTTCTCTCTCACCCTCTTTGCATATATGTGCTTCCCTCCCCACTCCAAAACCACTTGAATATTTTGGAGATACTGTGGTCCTTTCTAACTAAATAATTCTATGTGTATTTCCTAAAAATAAGGATACTCTTTTATATAATCAAAACACAATTATCGAAGCCTGAGAATTTAACGTTAGTTAAAAATTCTTACCTAATCCATGGTTTGTATTCAAATTGTGTCAATTGTCCTAATAATGTCTTACAGCTTTCCTATGGTTTTTGTTTGTTTGTTTGTTTGTTTTTAAAGATTTTATTTATTTATTTGAGAGAGAGAGAATAAGTGGTGTGGAGGAGGAGGGAGAGGGGGAGGGCAAAGGGAGAAGGAGAGGGACAAGCAGACTCCCTGCTGAGTGGGGAGCCCCATACAGGGCTGGATCCCAGGGGTCCTGGCATCATGACCTGAGCTGAAGTCAGACGCTTAACTGACTAAGCCACCCAGGCACCCCTAGCTTTTATGTTTTAATGACCCAGGATTCAGTCCAGCACCATACACTGTATTTTGTTGTCATATCTTAGTTTATTTTGATCAGGAACAGTTACTCAGCCTTTTTTTCTTTTTCTTTCTTTCTTTTTCTTTTTGGCGTTTCTTGACCTTGAAATTTTTTTGAGTGTAAGTTAATTGTTTTGCAAAATATCTCTCAGTATGTGTTTGTCTGATGTTTCTTCATGATGAAGTTTTAGCTACACATTTTGGATAGGAATACCACTGAAGTGATATGTTCTCCTCAGGGCTTTAGACACATATCAGTTTGTTTAGTTTTGCAAATGTTAACTTTGATCATGTGGTGAAAGTCTATCTGCCAGTTTTCTTTCTGTACAGTTATTATTTTCCCTTTGTAACTCATAAGTAACTTCTATAGAGATACTGTCAAAAAGTGGTAGGGAGATTATAACAGACTCCCTGTGTCTGCTGAATGGAGAGAGAATGTGTTTGTCTTGGACAAAGATGACAGCAGTCATCTGTATTACATGGGAGAGACTCCAAAGGATACTCCATTTGCCCAAGCAATATGAATTCATTGGTAAGCATTTTTTGAGATAGTCAGGGATGACTACCCTCTGAGGGCCAGGGATAACATGAAGATGCTACTATAGAATAGAGCTCTCTAAGAGCAAAGAGGATGACAAAATCACAAAACAATAGAGGCCAGGTGGTAGCATTTAAATATCAGAAGCAAAATGGGTATAATTATTTTAAGTAGTATTAAGGTTAGGGTAGTAACTAGTGGGATCTGAACTTCAGAAAGTTATGGGGATCATTAATAGAACATGACAACCAGAGGTGCAGGATAGATGAGTAGCCAACAAGAATATTACTCAACCTAACCAATCAAAAGAAATCAAGGGTGGATTATCAGGAGGCTGAGAGCAGCCATCCCTAATAAAATGTGCAGTATCTTGTTCAGTTTCCTGATATGAGCCATTTTTAGGTTAGACCTATTGACTGAAGGGGAGCCCAGGTCCCCAGGAAGAAGGGACCATGACATCTCAATAAGTATATATGGTTTCCTCCAGTCTGTCCTCAGTGAGCTATATAACCATTTAGTAGGGTACTCTTATGCTGGAGAAAGGGATATACTCAAACATTTCAGGGACTAGTATGTAGGGTCTGAGTTGACACTGATACCTCGAGACAATAATAGTCATTACAGACCTCCTGTTAGTCTGGGGCCATATGTGGGCAGACAATAAATGGAGTCCTAGTCCAGGTCTAGCTTGCAGTGGGTCCACAGACACACTCAAGGTCATTTGTTGTTTTGATCAGTAATAATTAGAATGGATATTCTTGGTAAATGGTAGAGCCCCCACATTTGTTCCATGACTTATGAGGTAAGATCTCTCACAGTGATCTATGGAGAACAGCAGAAATTAATGCTACCCTAAAAGATCAAAAATGCAGGATACCTTTCTCATCCCCCATTTAACACACCCCTCTGCTCCTTGCAATAAATAGAAAATGCTGGAGGATGACAATAGGTTATCACAAACTAGCAGTAATCCCTTTTGTAGTTGCTGTGCAAGATAAGTTTTCTTTTCTAGGGAATATTAACATGGTCTCAGGTCCGTGTTATACATGTATGTTATGCAACCATTGATCTGTGAAATATATTCTTTTCTATCTTTATCAGAAAAAAGAACCAGAAGTTGCTCATATTTGTGTGGGAGAAAAATTGGTGTACATCTACAGAGAGAGCTATAATGGGAAAAGACAATGTGTGGAGGTTATGGCAAGCCCCGGTGTGAGAATCACAACAGAGACCCCCTTGAGTTTCCAAATCAAGGCCATGCTCTCTGCAGCTACCAGGCCCTGGAAATGATGGAGTGACTGACTGCCTAGACCACGTCAAGTGACCATGTGACCAGAGCTGCCCATGATGAGCTGCGTTCTGTCGGACTTACCAAGTCAGAGAGTGAGGTGGGTGCCAACCAATCAATCGTAAGATAAAAATGATGCATTCAGCATGAGGCACAAGCAAGTTCAGAGGGCCTGAGTGAGCTGCAGAGCAGATAGACCAGACTCTGTGTCATCCAGTTAGTGTTGTACCTGCATCTCTCCAACAGATCGTTATCTACACTATCAGCAAAGTCCCTTAATATCAGCTAACAGCAGACCAAAAAATATGAGCTTGGTTTACGGATGGCTGAGCTCAATATATGGGTGTTAGGCAGTTGTCCCTAAAGAACAATTATTAGATAAGGTTTTGCCCCCGAGGACATGCCTTAATGGCCAAGACATCTTCAGTATGATAGGAAACAATTTTATTTTGCAAAAACAGATCTCTAGGCTCTCTATAATCCCTTTCAATTCTGCTTGAGAGCACATTTTCTGAGCACACCTCTCTTTTGTAATGCCTTTTGTTGCAGTTAGCAACGACCAGCTCATGCTATCAGCATTTCTCCCGCAGAACCTCCTTATCTATGCCTCAAGTTCATTAGGTACTTTTTTAATTTTCTAGGCTATTGCAGACAAACTGTTTGACCAAATGTTTTACCACCATGTAACAAGAGTCACCATTCTTCTAGATCGTATTAGAGATGTTTTGCCATCTGATTCTAACACCAGTGCTGCAAACTTCATGTTTTTGTTACACAAGAACCATATTTCTAGTACCAATTTCTGGATTTATAAAGTTTTGTGCAATCATGCTGCAGAACAACCTCAAAAGCCTCAATGACATTAAAACAACAAGTTTTTTCATATTTACAACTCTGTTGTTTGGCGGTGAGTCAGACATAGGGTGTACTTAGCTGAGCCAGGCTGGATGCTAGGCTTCTATTGTGGTTCATTTCTATGCCATATGTTTTCCTTTATTTTTTATTTTATTTTTTAAAAGATTTAATTTATTTCTTTGACAGAGAGAGACACAGCGAGAGAGGGAACACAAGTAGGGGGAGTGGGAGAGGGAGAGAGAGAAGCAGGCCTCCCACCGAGCAGGGAGCCCAATGCTGGGCTCGATCCCAGGACACTGGGATCATGACCTGAGGCAGACGCTTAACGACTGAGCCACCCAGGCACCCCACATATTTTCCTTTAAAAACACAGGTGACCTGAAGCATATTCTTCTGGTGTCAGATGACAAGAGTGCAAGTCAAGTAAGTAGAAAATGTGATTTCAGTGCTCCTTAGTGCTTCGTGCTGAAATTATGCAGTATCATTCTGGCTGCATTCTACTGACCAGAGCATGACAAATGGCCAAGCCAATGACGAGGGTGGGGAGGGGTGTCAGAGTATATTCACCCAGAGCCAGAGAATCTGAGAAGTCCCATGGCCCCAACTGTAAGATCCATATTCATTGATATACTCACCCTATGCTTCAGCTACTTGTATGGGCTAGTTACTTTTTCTTTTTTTTTTTCTCTTAATAATTTTTTTTTTATTGTGTGTTTACTTCAGGCCCTGGACCCTTTGCCTGATTTCTTTTTTTTTTTTTTTTATGTTATGTTAGTCACCATACAATACATCATTAGTTTTTGATGTGGTGATCCACAATCCATTGTTTTCGTATAACACCCAGTGCTCCATGCAGAACATGCCCTCTTTAATACCCATCACCAGGCTAACCCATCCCGCCTTCTCCCTCCCCTCTAAAACCCTGTTTGTTTCTCAGAGTCCCTAGCTAGTTACTTTTTCAAATGAACGTACCACTATGCTTTTCCCTTTTACTAGAAAATGTTTTTACTTTCTCTGCTAATTCCACTTATTCTTCAAGGTCAAACCCCCAAAGCAACGCTGTTTGAAGTCTCCCCCCATCCCGTCTTCATCTGCCTTCCATACAATTTGTTATTTTCCATTGTATCACTGTTTCTTCATTATAAATATATAGGATCTGTATCTTGAAACAGATTATCATCTCTTTAAGGGAAGATATGATATTTTACTGATAAAAAAAGAACTTCTTCTACAAAACAGCTTCCCAAACAGTGTACCACTTATTTAGTGAACAGGTCAAAGGTGTGGTGAGATATGAATAGCCTAGCCAAAAGATGGCCAGTCTGGCTTTGGGGCAACCAGAGTCCATAAGACTGGTCACCTCCAGGTGGGAGCAGCCAGTTTTGTTTGCACTGATATGTAACACAAATAGTTATCTTTCATGTGTGCCATAGAAAAACCTCTAAAGCACCTAGAAAAGTATTGATCTGTTAATATTTCATAAATACTCATTGAATACATTAACAGACTATAAATACTTTCTATAAATTAATTAAATATCACTTTAAGATCATACATTTTGAAGCAAATATTCTAAGCTCAAGATACTACAAGTCAGTGTGAATCACAAGATTTCTTGGAATTCAGGGTGCAGAAATCAAATAAGCTGTCATAGAATTTCTTAATTATGATGTTAATACATAGAAAAATATTATTGTGCAAATTACATAAAAACATGCTTGAATAACATTTAAAAAGACACCATTAACTAAGTCTTTTCTTAAGTATACGGAAGTCCAACTGATAGAAATAAGTCAGATAATAATAAACAGAAGTTTGCCTAAGAAAAATTGTTCAGCACATTTCTTCTGGTCAGGAGAAAATTATATGTCCTTGGGGCTAATGAAAGCATGGCAAGGTGGCTTATGATTCAAAATAATTTCTATGTGTCCATTTTGTCTACATCTGAATCTTGGCTGATATGATTTTCCTTCCTACAAGGCCAGAAATTGGCAAATGCGATGAAAGCTAAAGGGTGGGCTAGGTCTCATCTCTTATATCTGGTACTAGGGAAGCTGTCTCTACATCTTATTTTATCTTTCTGACACTCATACCAATGCATATGAGGTAGATAAAAATAACCGGGCATTTCCCTTAGTTTAGAGATCTGCCACCATGGCAGAGGAGATTATTAAAAGCTGTATAATGAAAGCTTTATTTAATCCCATCTGTTCTCCTTCTAAAGGTCCTTGAATCAATTTTGTTTTATCTCCTTTGCCACCACCTCTGTCCAATTTGCCAACTTGTCTAATGTGTTCTTAATGTTAGCACTTTTATTTAGTAAGGGAAAATAATTCCTTCTCTCTTATTTGATGACATAACTCTCCCCATCCTGCCTTGTACATTTTTGGTAAGTAAACATATATTATATACCTAATACATACAGAACAGTCTTCTAGATGCTTGGAGGATAGGTAGCTTTGGAAGATGTGGTTTCTATCTATAGATAGGCCTATGGCTTAATAAATATCTATTGCAGTAACTATAATTCAAAGTTATGTCATGCCAATGCATAGGCTAAGGAACAAGAATGTAGATTCTGGAGCCAGACTGATTTCCTCACTCATAATTTTCCAGCTACGTGGCCTTGGAAAGTGATCCAACTTGTTTCCTTATCAATAAAAATCTAATCAATAAGAGTACCTACCTCAGAGGTTTGTTGTGAGTTACTATGAGTTACTATGTGCAGAGATCTGAGCATCATGCCTGGAACATAGAAGGCACTCAAAAAATACTAGTTACTATTATTACCATTATTATTATTGCTTATTATTAAAGGAGAAAAAGATCACTTTTAACTTAGGGCATTTTCACAAATTTCAGAAAGTTTCATGAATTAGGCAGCACTCAAACTGAACTTGAAAGGTAGAGGTTAGACAGATCAAGGGAGGGGAGAAGACATTTCAGACAGGAGAGTTAGAGAGCTAAGGTCTGGCATGAAATAAGCAGGCTCTTTCAAGAAGCTCTGCATCTGCGCACACATGGGCATATGGGAGACGGGGCCAGCACCTTAAGGAGGGCACTTGGTAATAAGTGAGACTAAATGCCCCACGGTGGCTTCTCTTCTTGGTCCCTCCCTTTCCTGTTGTTTCTAATGTGATGTCTTCTCTGTGTGTAAAAAGACAGGGATGGATTAGATGATTATATTAATTTCCTGAATGGGAAACCAAAAATCATTATGAGATTGGTTGAAAGTCATGTACTAGATATTTGCAGGAGCAAGGATTCACCTGCCCAGCTCTCACAACAGTCCCTCATCTGCAGGCTTTTGGTGTCTCCCCAGCTCTGTCCTCCTAAGCCCGCAACACATATGTACACACGCACACACACAGACGCGTACACACACACAAGCACGCACACGTACATGCATGCCCAGGCATGCACACACATGCATCTTATTTCCCATCTGTCTGCAGGTAGACAAATGTACATTCTAATGTGAACACCTAGAGGTAATGACTCCAGTTTTGTCTCTGTTAACCCAAAGTAGTGACTGGTTTCAAAACAAAGGGAAGAAGAAAGTAGCTCTGTAGCCTGCTGTTATGGGCATTTTTTTAGAGTAAGCAGAACCACAAAGAAGTTCCCAAAAACCAGTTGTAGCTAACCTTATTGGGCATGAAGGAGAAAGTGGAGTGGATGAAAGTCTGGCCTGTCTCCCCACCCCCAAAATGATGTGAATAAGGCGGGCACAAAAACTGTTGCTTAACACTACAGAAAGCTGAATAAAAGTGATTTTTTAAAAAATTACTTAGGAAAGAGTCACACTAACTCTCTCCATTTTAAGTTAGTAGATTCTTGCAAACTTTGCTGTTTATTTGAAACTGTGTGGAATTGACAACAATATCCCAAGCAGTCAAAGTATTATCTCAAGTTAGCCAACCGATTTTTTAAGCAGCTCCCTTAATGATGTCATTTAGGTTAGATAGATGTGTTAAAAACATGACTTGAAATACTTCTGAGTTCATCTAAATCATCTGAGTTGCTTGCAAATTAGCTGTCTTACACAAAGGGCTTTGATTAATACAACCTAAAGAAAGAAATGTGATGTAAGTTGACTGTAGCTCAAACACTTCATTTTTCTCAAGTTTGTTTTTTTTTTTAAAAAAGGTCATGAATTATGATTCATCAGTCACTGGCTTATGGAACTAGATGACATTTTACTTTCATTACTCACCAGGCCATAATTCTGAGTTTGTGGAAATGTGACTATGTTCAAATTCATCATACAATGGCAAAAACGGTTCTTAATTAGCAGAAGAATAGCTAATAGATGTAATTTACTAACACATCTTTTGTTTAAAATATCATTGGCCCTACCAATATGAGAAATTTTAATTAAGCATCTCTTGGTGGTCCATTAACTCTTTCCTTCAGGCTGGGCCAGATGGGATTTTAAGTAAACTAATTCCAAAATCACTCTCAATAGGTTAAAATTTTCCTATCCTTCTTCTTAATAAGGTATTACAGAGTTCCTGTTAAAAATGTACTTCCATGTATAAAAGAGGCTCTGTAAATATGTGTAGCTTGGCTAATAGTGCATCAGCCGCTATCAGATTGCCTTATGCACAGTGAAGTACTTGGTCAATAGATATAGCTGATCATTTATGAAGATCTACCACATGCCTCCAGTCAGACTAAAACACCTATTTATGCTGTGAGAAACCCACACACATGCGCACTCACCCTCGTGATACACACCTGTTGAGAGTCAAATTGTCATTGTCATTTGTTTTTCCCTCTTTAGTCTGAGAGATGACAGACGAAGTCAAAGACTAACTTCTATGAGAAAATATTTTTCAGTCCCTTTTGCTCTTCTTCGTTTCCCTTTAACCCTTCAAACATGTCCCTCAGGGGTCTCATTTTGCTACTTTCCAGTGTGACACCAGCTAACTAAAGACACCATTCTCATTAAAGGGTAGCATCATCTTCCTCCTTCTCAGAAAAAAAAAATGCATAAATGTCCTTCCTCCTTCCTAGAAAAAAAATGCAAAATATGTCCCTGTTTGTAAAATAAAGGAGAAAGCCCTCACCTTGATTGTGTCATGTAAGGGAGAAATTTCAATAATGGACATTTCCATTGGCAGGGACATTGGACAGAATAGCACACAATTCTGCAATAGCTTTCAAATCACATCTGTTAGGTGGATATTTATATATGCTAATCTATATATTAGTAATGTGAATATATATTATTCTATCTACATATACACCAGTTCTTATATATAAGGTGTGAGTATTGGCTTAAAAAAAAAAAAACAAGGAATAATATGAGTCAAACTGTTTTCTTCTGCTTGCTGGATAATGTCCTTTAAATCTGATAAAATTACTGTTACAGTGAAAACTGGCACTTTCATAACTGAATTTATATATCTTCAAAAATCAGATAAATCTCATTTACTAACTGATGTAGCATTGATGTTAGGGGTTAAGTAATTGTATGTGCTATCTATCAGAACTATTACAGTGGGAGATCCATAAAATTTTAGCATTATAAAAAACCTGAGAGAAGACATAATCCAAGGAACATCCCACCTCCCCTTATCCACCATACCATAAACCCACAGTGTACCCATGCTTGGCCTCACAGGAGCATAAATTATAGTGGTCCACCCAACTCCTTTTCTACAGTATTCTATGACCTTATTCTACTGTTTTCTAGTTGCTATGAAACTAACCTAGTTAATAAATTCATACTAATATATTACTGCCTCTTAGTTTTGAATTTAATATGCTCCTCCCAGGCAGGTACATATTTTAGTGGGCCTTTTGTTAGAGTTTTTTCATTAAAAGGACTGCCTCACATGTTAGGAATTTCAGCACACAAGAAGCCAAAGAAGACCTTTTAAGATCCTATCATATTATACTGGTCTATCCTACATATTATACCACAAATTATATACATAAGAGAAAGACAAGAGGAAATGAACATATTAATTAAAGTCCTACTGTACACAATATTAACAGTGCATTTGACTCATCAAGTTATACACAAATATACTTTTCTTTTTTAAAGGAAAGGTAGCAGTCTGAGGTTTTAGATTTAGAGTAACTTTTTCTGTACACTGAATTCAGATGTTAGTAAGACCCAGCCCTTCTTTAATAACTAAGTGTAGTACTATTTTTCCCTCTTCTTGGTAAAATCAGTGTCAAGAATAAAGGTTCTTTCTTCAAATCCTTAGCTCATATGTGCAGAACAAGTTTTGTAATCCATATGTTGTAACCACGAAGCAATTAATCTATAGGAGAAAGTAGATGGTACTTCTTATCATCATATACTCACACAAAATGAAACCATAACAATACATTCAAAGAAACATTAATATTCAGTCTTCAGTTATTTGTCGCTTTGCTTTGCTTTTGATCTGTTTTTATTTTATGTTTGATTTCGTTAAGCACAGTCACAGAGTTTTCTAAGACTTTAACTTTTCATAGTCTAAATTCAGTTCATTCTTTACCTAAATCTCCGAAAATCAAGGCCAAATGTATGTGAAGCTAAAATGTATGTGCATATTCATATGGAATATATCTTTTCCTTGTAGTAGGAAAAGTAAATTATTATAAATCTGTGGATCAGTGCTTATGATATGAGCATAGTAGTCTAGAGACTGAGAATAGACCAGACTATTCTAAAATTTTAGAACCAGAGAAAGAATAACAGATTGATCTGCAAGCAAGGCCAAACTTTTTTTTTCCTTTGGGCAAACAATAATAACTCTGCTCATTAATTTTAGGTGAATGGTTAATCCTAAAAAATTCAGGATCACTATCACTTTGTGGAAATGGATTCATAGTATCATGTTTAGAATTATAATTGATTTTATTTTATTTTACTTTATTTTTTTAAAGATTTTATTTATTTGTCAGAGCGAGCACAAGCAGGGGGAGCTGCAGTCAGAGGGAGAAGCAGGCTCCCCTCTGAGCAAGTAGCCTGATGCAGGTCTCTGTCCCAGGACCCTGGAATCATGACCTGAGCCAAAGGCAGATGCTTAACCCACTGAGCCACCCAGGCATCCCTATAATTGATTTTAAATTAGCTTTTTTTATGTCATCATAGAAGCTAAATAGACAAAACTGAATGAAAATTATAAAACTGAAATGCATTTTTCCATTCAAGTCATGAAAGACAGTGACAAATTATGTTTTTTTAAGTAAATGACCTAATAATAGAATTAAATCTGAGGTCAGTTACAAAGTCAATTTACGAAATGACAAATTTACCAAATTTGCAAATTTACAAAAACTTGTTATAAGGCGTATTATTTTCAAATATACATATATTTTCATTAAGTACATTTAAAGGAATGTTCAATTGGCCAAAAGCTGAGTCCTAGGTTTATGTGGTCTTTATTATTTTCTAATAAATCTATAGAATATATTAAAATATATTTAAATTTAATATATCCTAAAATATTAATATATTAATAAAACTAAGACCCAATAAGGTACTGTAATAAGCATAATAAAGATGAATGAATTCATTGAATATATTCATATTTGTGAAAAATATATTCGTGAAGAATACAATTAGGAAGAATGCATTTATGAAGAATGTGTTCATGTAAAATATGTTCTTCAATAGGTTCTTGACTATATTCAAGAAGAAACATTTGTATTTATTACATATAAACAATAAATTATGCTTATAGGAAGCCATATCAAAAACCATTTAATGTGCTCACACAGATTAATCCTTAAAACAGCACTTTTGGTAAACCAGTACATTTAGAAATAGGCTATTCCACAAAAGGCTTTCAGTGCCTTGATCTTTGAAGAATTTGCCTACTTCCATAAAATTGTGGTGAGAGGGTAGTATGTATTGAAGAGCTGTCGAACCCATATATTTTTGCTGAGTACAGGCTGCAGATCAAGGATAGATTATTGTGTTCAAAGAATTTGCCTTGTATATACATCCAAATCAAACCATAACTGCCAACTACGTGATTTTATACTGGGAAGATAGGATCCCCAAAATAAAACAGATATGGAACAATGACTGTCTTTTATCCCTGCTTTAGCAGAAGCCACGGGCATTGCCATCTTTCCAGCAGTGATAAATATCTAGTTTTAGATTCCAAAGCAATTTCTCCTTGACTGAAATTCGGCCTGTTGCATGACCCAACCTCCAATATCATCAGATACTGTATATACTGAATTTGCAAAGATATAACCAAGGCCGTGTGTGCTCTACTTCACTCTGAAGGAGACACCCACATTTTCCGGGGCACTTCATCGGGAAACAAGATGAGCTAGCAAGCCATACACATGCCGTTACACCATTAATAGAAGATTCATTGTGTTTCTCTGTAACTGCCACCTACGTAAGCTAGAGCATTTCCTTCACTCCTTGTGTGAAGCTCTTAGTAACATGACTGACCTCAAATTCAGACTTGTTTCAAACTACAGGAAAAAAGCCACTGTTTATAGCCTGTCTGTCAAAACTGTATTATTTTGCAAGATGAGAAATGTTTTAAGATAGAGGAGTTACCATTGTTTTGCTAACTTGAAATGGAAAGCAATTGTTGAAAGTGAAACAACGTGAAAGACAACTTGCTTAAAACTTCATTGTCAATGGTACATAAATGAGCCCAAGTCGATCTACATCTCAAGGACAATTTATTGGGTATTTTACAAAGCAGCGCATTGGGTATTAGAGCTGAGTGGTAGCCTCGGGCCATTTCATCAGCTTCTCTAACTCTATTTTCATTAATTGGCTCTACTTCACCATTAGCAGGTACATAGCTGATCGGCATGTTTACTGTTTAATGTGCCTATGTCTCAACAATATAGAAGTTTCCCTGTGGCCCAGAACTATGGTTTTGCCTTATTTTTACACCCATGTTTCCTAATTAGTGCTGAGTTTTAAATGTGTACTGACTGAATTCATACTGCCAAGCAGTACGATAATATGGACTCAAGAGTTCTCAACTAAATGAAATATGACTAAATGAAGGGCTGGTCTCACTTTACTGTAACCTGTCTTGACTGCCAAAATAACTAGGAATTTACATACATCCCCATCCTTAGGCCTAGTGCTCATTGAGTCTTGTATCAAACCACAAATGATCAAGCACATGACTCTTTTATCTCTTTACTTTTATTATCAGTTCAACCCAATCATTTATTATTTTTACTTTGAGATAATTGATTACCCATAAGAAAAATATTAAATTCCCACTTCATTCCATACTCCAAAATAAATTCAAAAAATAGTTCTAGAAGAAAATTTTTGTGTTATTTATAGGCTATGATGGAAGAAAAGGCCTTTCTAAATATAGAACTAGAATAAGAATCTGGGAAACACTGAAATACATGTGATACATTCTAATAGCTTTAGATTAATAACGCTTACCTACCAATAAGAAAGATATACCATCAACAGAAACATGGACAAAAAATAAAAACAGATGAAAAATAAATAACAAGTCAATTACCATATATTTAAAATGATAAAATTCTAAACACTTTTTAACAAATCACCTGTATTCAGTATCTTTATTTCTTTACCTCATTTCTCAACCTCTGTGGCTTCCAGCCAAACCATTGCACTAAAATCCTTCACCAGTGAACTCAGTGTTGCTCAATTCAGCATCCACCTTTTAGTCTTTCTCTTTCTTCACCTTTTAGCAAAACTGGACAGTGAGGACCATTCTCTTTAAAAAAAAAAAAAAAGAATTATCTTTCCTTAGCTTCATGACACCACATTCTGTATCACCTCTTACCCCCACCCTCACTGTACTTTGAGTCATTTATCAACCACTAGAGATCAAAGCCAGAAGACAGTTATATTACTTGAATTAATATTAATTTGATTCAACTATTTATATTAGTAGTGATGCTTTCTTTCATGGGTTTCCTTCTGTATCTGCTCCTTCTTAACCTCCTTTGGATGCTCCTCTTCTACCCACTCCATAAATGCTGGCAATTTTCAAGGCTGTTATTATTCTTCCCTCTATCTTATCCTTGTGGAGTTTACCTACTCCTCTTGTCTCCATTACTATCTATAAAGACACAAACATCAGACTTTTTTAAACAGTTGCCTGCTGAACATCTCAACTTGGATATTTTGCAAACATTTCAAACTTATTGGTTCCAAACTGTCCAAATCAGAAATTTTGGAGTCCTCCTAGATTCTGTTCTCTCCCTCACCTCCACATGCAATGAATTGCTGAGTCCTGTTGATTCTGCTTTATAAATATCTGCTGAATCCATCCATTTATCCCTACTCTATAACGGACATCTGTTGTTTTGACTTTCTAGTACCCTTTTCACTTCTTTCTGTTACCAGAAGACCACTGTTGGATTTATTTTTAACTCATCGAAAACATGAGTCTGTCCTTTTCTAGATAATGAAGCAGTAATAGTTTCATTACAAGGGCCACCTGTGGCCTTGTTTTTAGCCATATGGAAGAAGCCAGTATGAGAGAATAAGTCTGAAAAGTAGAAAGTATAGGAAAAAAGTGGATAATGACAGCAAAGGGAATGGGAAAGAAAGGGAGAGGGAACAAGGAAGAGACTGTTGGAGTTTTGGGTTTGATTTGTCCCTAACACCCAGATGAAAATTTTACTTTAATGTTTTGGTTGTAAAAGTCAACAAATTCTCCCTTTTTAAAAAAAATTTTATTATGTTCTGTTAATCACCATACATTACATCATTAGTTTTTGATGTGCTGTTCCATGATACATGGAACATATAACACCCAGTGCTCCATGCAGTACGTGCCCTCTTTAATACCCATCACCCGGCTAACCCATCCCCCCACTGCCTCCCCTCTAGAACCCTCAGTTCGTTTCTCAGAGTCCATAGTATCTCATGGTTCGTCTCCCCCTCCGACGTCCCCCCCTTCATTCTTCCCTTCCTGCTATCTTCTTCTTTTTTTTTTTTTTATTTATGTGATGTATTATTTGTTTCAGAGGTACAGGTCTGTGATTCAAATTCTCCCTTTTGCCTTAAGCTGGTTTGAGTTAGATTCCTATCACATGTAATCAAAGAATTGTAATACATACTGCAAGCCACTCCAGTCCACACTGTTGCCTCCTACCTAATCTCCCCATAAGTACCCTTGTTCTCCAATAATTCATTCCCAAAATGCAACTAAAATTATCTTTTATTTTTAAATTTTTTTTTAAGATTTTATTTATTTGAGAGAGAGAGAATGAGAGACAGAGAGCATGAGAGGGAGGAGGGTCAGAGGGAGAAGCAGACTCCCTGCTGAGCAGGGAGCCCGATGTGGGACTCCATCCCGGGACTCCAGGATCATGACCTGAGCCGAAGGCCGTCACTTAACCAACTGAGCCACCCAGGCACCCTAAAATTATCTTTTAAAAATGAAAAATTCTATCCTTAAAATAAAGTCCTCAATCTTAACATGGCTTCCAAGGCCCTTATGTGATCTAACCTCTAACTACTTCTCATGTCGCATCTTGAATCTTTTTGTTATGGTCCACGTACTAACTATACTATATTTTCTTTAGTTCCTCAAGCATCGGTCAGTCTGAAAGCACTTCCTTCCCTCCCCAGCTAGATCAACTTCTGGCCATCTGTGAGTGCACTTCAGGGAGCCAAGTCTAACACCTTGACCTAAGTTAAAACTCAAAACTCTTTTAGATATGTTCTTCATCATCACACCTTTAATTGCTACCCATTGAATGTAGATTTAGAGTGACATCATATCATTCATACTTCTAAACCTGCTAAACTTTAAATTTTTTTTAAGATTTTATTTTATTTATTTGACAGAGAGAGAGACAGCGAGAGAGGGAACAGAAGCAGGGGGAGTGGGAGAGGGAGAAGCAGGCTTCCCGCTGAGCAGGGAGCCCGATGTGGGGCTCGATCCCAGGACCCTGGGATCATGACCTGAGCCGAAGGCAGACGTTTAACAACCAGGAGCCCCTAAACCTACTAAACTTTAAGTTCCATCAAAGTAAGAACCAGCTCTGTCTTGCTTACTTCTGAATCATCTCCCCCATTTCTCACCATCACCCAATTCAGTGCCTGGAACAGAAGAGGTGCTCATTAGTATTTGCTGAATTGAGAATGAATTTTAAAATACAAACAAGTGGCCATTTTTATCAGATTGTCAAAGGTTTCTTTATTATAATGCTCAACATTGGCAAAGATCTTTCACTCACTGATGATGAAAGTATAAATGATATGGTATTGCAATGGCAACTGAGCAGGAGGTATCAAATATTTAAAAATGTAGTCTTTGACCTGACAATTTTACTTCTGAAGAGATTAAGAAAAAATTAATTATACACAAAATAATGTACAGAGGGATATTTACCACAAATTTGTTTCAGTAAATTTTTTTTAAATTACAGAAAAAAAGCCTGAATGCCCAACAATAGGGATTGTTTATTTTATACATATGCACTAGAATAAAATGTGGCTACTTAATATTACAAGGTTATTACTGACATGGAAAAGTATTCATAGCATATTCTTAAATAACAAAAGGAATGTTACAAAATAGTATGGGGGCACCTGTGTGGCTCAGTCGGTTAAGCGTCTGCCTTCGGCTCAGGTCATGATCCCGGGGTCCTGGGATCGAGCCCCACATTGGGCTCCCTGCTCAGGAGGAGCCTCTTCTCCCTCTGCCCCTCCCCCTCCTTGTGCTCTCTTCTCTCTCTCTGTCAAATAAATAAATGAAATCTTCAAAATGGTATGAATAGTACAATGTCACTTTAAGTCTACATGCAGATATATAGAGTTCAAAAATCAATGTTGGGAGAAAATTCACCAAAATGTTATGTTTTATTATCTTTCAGAGGTGAGACTAAGTTGGTTTTTACTTTAATATTTTTAATTACCTATTTTTTCTATGTTTCTTTAATGAGCAAATACAAGATGATTTAAATTTTTTTCTCATAAAATTGTTACCATATATGGAGAATTTATAATCTTGCAGACACTGTGCAAAATGCTTCATATGCATTACCATTTAATTGTCACATAATTGTAGATCGCTTTTGTTATTCAGTATTATAATGAGGAAATAGAGATTTAGAGATATTAATATGCTCAAGGCCACACAACCTAGATTCCAATCCAAATTTGTCACCCTCCAAGCCTTAGCTTTTTTTTAAAGATTTTAATTATTAGAGAGAGAGAGAGAACGCAGGAGGAAGGAGGTGGGGAGGGACCAAGGGCGAGGAAGAAGGAGGTAGGAAAGGGAAAGAGATAGGTAGGCTCAGTGCATGGAACCCATGGCAGGGCTGGATCTCATGACCCTGAGATCATGATCTGAGGCAAAACTGAGTCAGATGCTTAACTGACTGAACCACCCAGGCGCCCCTCCAAAGCTCTAGCTTTTAATCATTATACTATAATAACAAAGTGCCTAAATGTGTGCCAGGCACTCTGCTAAGAGGCATTCAGTAAACAAGAAGTTAGCAATTAGTAGCCTCACTTTCAAGCAGCTTACAAGTCAATAGATAAGACATATAGACTACTATATGACATGGGAAAATGTGTTTTGTAACATGAGAAGTGCAAATCTGGAGGTCACAAAGTTCAGGGTGTGCTGGGAATAACCACCACGTCATCCTGTTTTATTAGTGCATTTTCTCAACATGTGGCCTTCAGTCCACCTGCCACAAATTCCTGGGCCCACCTCAGGAGAAAAAAATCCCTCTCAAATCAGGAGAATTCAGATTATTTCCACGAGCATCACACATTTGGTGTCTTGCATTTTTTTAAATGCTTTGCAATCCTTATAAATAAACATCACTAGCAATGTAATGCTAAAAGCATGAGAAGAAACCATTGATCAAGGGGATATATGGGGTGCACCAACACCAAGCTGTATTATGCCCCCAAATACCTGAGGTCAAACAAATGCCATGTAAGCCTACCAACAACTCCTGGGTCTTTGGGTATTAGTTTGTACTGATTTGAAATTGGCCTTAGGAAGTTTTCTCCTGGGTTTCAAACAAAATCTTGGGATAAATTTGAAAGACAGATTGAAATGGATTCAAAATGCCTCCAGATACCTGTATTCTTAAGGAAAATGTCACGCCTCCAATTACATCAGCCTCTTAGTCACTACCTTAAAAGGTCTGCTAGGATTTTTGTTTTGTTTTGGCTTGTCTTGTTTTTACCAGATGACACTTTTATTTGATTTTATTTTTTACTGTGGTAAGAATACTTAACGTGAACCCTACCCTCTTAAATTTCTAAGTACACAATACAGTATTATTAATTATAAGCACACTATTGTACAGGAGATCTCTAGAACTTATTCCTCTTACATAACTGAAATTTTATTCCTGGTGAATAGGAAATCTCCTTCCCCCTTCTTTCAGCCCCTGGCAACAACCATTCTACTCTGTATGAGTTTAACTATTTTTGATACCTCATATAAGTGGAAAATCATGCAGTATTTGTGACAAAGCATAATGTCCTCCAGGTTCATCCAGGTTGTCACATATGGAGCTAACAGACTATAGTCCTTATGGTTTTTAATGGCTCAAATCTTTTAGAATTTGTCTAATTGCTACCATCCACCCCTCCCTTTGAATTTAAGGATAGCCTTTAAAAAGGAGGGTCTTCTGTTTCATTTCACAGAATGATCGGTTAGAAATGCACTTCACCAAAACACTTTAGTGCAGACCTACTTCCCCAAAACTGAATTTATCTCTGGAAATGCAAAGAGAGGAAAGACTAAAATGGGTAACTGGTAGCAATTAGTTAAGCGTCTAAGAGGTTCAAGCCATTAAAAGCTGAGGGGGCTTTAGTCTGGTAGCTCCAATTCCATACAGTCAGTAAAATTCCAAGTGATCCTACTCTATTTTCCCAATAACTGGGTCATCACCCTATTTCTCCACTTTCACTTATTTCAATAAGGTCATTTGAATAAGGGAATCTCTAAATTGAACATTTGGGTCCTCTGAGTAAGGGTGGTGCTACGGCTGTGTGAGGTGTATCTGAGAAAACCAGTCATTGTCCTGAGTCCTTCAAGGCTGCCCACATATAAACACTCCTTTGTGCTTGTCATCTGTTTATAGATAAAATTTTGTTGCTGAGGGATTCTGAAAATGAAAATATTTATTCAGAATACATAGGTGTTGGCTCCTCCATCCATAGCCAACAGTGTAACAAATATCGTCAATCCATCTATGCGGAAACACATTGAAATAAAAATACTCTTTCCCTGTTGTTCTACATATTTGGTCGGTTCATTGGTTAGTTAACCATTTCTATGCGAGTGGGGGCAGGAGTATGAGTGAATATAAGCAAAAATATCTCAGTGAGCTTGGCAATTTTGTCACCCAAACAATTTACTCTTAAAGTGAAACCTCTGATCTTTAAGGCAATTTTTGGCATAAGTTATTAAATGTCTTTTAACAGTGGATATAAAACAGATTTCAACCTAAATTATATACTACTCTGAGCAGTGCTATAACATAATCACAGGGTATCCCTCTTAAATTATTATAGGATCTGTTTAAATAATCAGATCCTAATCAGAGTTCTTTTGACTTTACACAGTATCACTTAAAACTCATGTCTCTAACTGGGGAGGGTACGTGCTCTGTTA
>NC_138373.1:83047486-83068210 GCF_054177405.1 Leptonychotes weddellii
TGAGGGTTCTAGAGGGGAGGGGGGTGGGAGGATGGGTTGGCCTGGTGGTGGGTATTGAGGAGGGCACGTTCTGCATGGAGCACTGGGTGTTGTGCACGAACAATGAATCATGGAACACTTCATCTAGAACTAATGATGTAATGTATGGGGATTAACATAAGAATAAAAAAAAAAAAGAAATCTATGAAATAAAAAAAAAAAAAAAAAAGAACAGAGGGAAAACTACAGCGGCCAGCAATGGGGAAATGATTAAATAGATTATAGTCCACATTATGGACTATTAGGTAACTATTAAAAAGAATGATGTATCTCTAAATTGACTTGGAAATATTCGTATGTAGGAGTATTACATATGTGCATATGGAAGACATATCTGTGCTTTTATAAATTATAAAAATAAAAAAAAAAACTCATGTCTCTAATTAGATTACATGTAATTATCATTCATAACTAAAAGAAATGACTATTTGGAGCCAGTTAATTTCATTGCATACATATCTACTTAGATTGGAAGTTACTTAGCATTAGATTAAATTGCAATAAAACTCAAATATAAACAACAGTAAGTAATATTATTTATAAAGTGTTTCTAAATATAAAACAAAACAAGAAATATAAACAAAATTTCCAAGAGCTGATGAACTTCTGAACCATGATGGACAGTATTATTGTGTAGAGGAAAAAGAGGTTAACCCCAAGACTTCTACAACACAGAAGGTATGTAGCCTTTTTCTATCTGGATTGTGCTCAGGAAAAACAACAGCCACAAAAATCAAATCTCAGTGGATTTGGTAGGAGATAATGTCTGATTGCTCTGATGGGCCTATTATATTCTTTTTTGTTTGTTTTTTTTTCTTTTCTTTTAACTCATATTTGAAAATCTCTTATAGACAACTTGGCTCTTTCCCAGAGGTTTGGTCCAACCCTGGTTTCTATTGCTTTCGGGCCTAATGGGGGACAAGGCATAGGCCAAGCAGCGTCAGGTCTGTGAGGATGTGTGGACACCCTTTTACGTATCTAAGGGGGCATTGCTGACCAATAAACAGGAAGGAGAAGGCCAGGCTCATGGTCATTCTCAGCTGGTCATTTTCTGCCATTTGACAGTGAAAATGAGATTCAAATTTCCCGAATTTACCTTCCCTCAAACTCCAATCTCAGTTATAAGAATTAATTTCTTAACTTATGTATAATTCTTCCAACTGTGTGGCAGCTTTGGTCTGTGGCACATAGAGGTTAGATTCTTCTTGCTACTCTCTAACATGAATTT
Source organism: Leptonychotes weddellii (assembly GCF_054177405.1). Classification (NCBI taxonomy): domain Eukaryota; kingdom Metazoa; phylum Chordata; class Mammalia; order Carnivora; family Phocidae; genus Leptonychotes; species Leptonychotes weddellii. The sequence continues at coordinate 83,048,754 of NC_138373.1, forward strand.
GAAAAGTTATGTAATCTCTCAAAGCATTCAAATGCTCATCTGTAGAAGTTAATATTTCCTACTTCACAGAGTTGTTTGAAGATCAAATGAGATATTGTACAAAACATCTTAACACAATGCCTGACACAGAGTTGATTCTGGATAAGCACACATTTCTAATGTCTACTGCTCTCCTCCCCATAAGACATTGTCTTCCAGCTCTTTGGGAACACTATGCTAACAATTATCTTTTCTCTCTCCCAACTCACCAAACTTCCCTTTCCTGCTGGCTCCTGAAAAAATCAATAAACATTTATTGAATGTGTACTTAGCAAGTGACAGGTATTTTTTACAGGTATAGCTCTCCTGAAGCTATTGGTCTTTCTTTCTTCTTCTCTTTATGATGAAACCTTTTCAAAGAGGCTACTGTAGAAGAATGCATTTAAGGAATATTGTCAAAGGAAATATGAATGTCTGGATATTGTGCTCAAAATTTAGATGACATGTTCAAGGGTTTATTTTCCACACACACACAAAAGTCTATTTTTCTCATCATAGTCTTAAAAGAATCCTGATTCTCAGTATGTTAAAATCCACTGATTGACATCAGTAACATTTCAGGACTGTCACACTATCCCTTCATATTTGCTTCTCTCTGTACTACACACTGAAAGTATTCTAGCTTTAGTCATCAGTGAACTTTTATTTGCCAACTTCCAATTTCTATTTTTAGTCTTCATCCTGTGTAATGTATCAGCATCATGTGACATTCATCCCAAGCTTTCCTTCTTGGAACTTTCTTGTCACTTCACTTCTGACATTCCTTTCATCTCCCAATAATTCATGTTTGTGCACTCCGATTTCTTCCTCTGCTCCTACTCCTCAGTGTGACTCCTAAATTTTGATGTTTCCCAATATACACTTTGTCTTCATTTATTCATGTTGTACATGCTCTTTTTGGATTATGTAATTCATGTCCAAAAATGTCCCACAGCTCTAGGTCAGACCTATCCTGATATCCAAATCCATATTTCCAGGTGATTAAAAAACTAATTGCATAAATGTCCAAAAATATAATAAAGTTTTAAGCTTCACTAGTAATCAAAGAAATTCAAGTTATTATAAAAATATTACTCTCCTTTACCATATCATTCATGGGTATTTTTTTTCTAAATAATATACTGTGTTGAAAATTTAAGGATAAACGGATACTTTAATGTATTTCCAAAGGAGAGTAGAATATTACAACCTTTGTACAGAGGAATTTGGCTCTATAGCTCAGAATTCTTTAAAATATGCATACGCAGTTCTGCTTTTGTAGCATGAAGTTATGCCAAAGGGCCTTCCCACTAAGACAACTAGAACTTGGATAAATTAAGATATTTTTTAGGCTCATAAGAAGAAAAGGAAATCTCAGAGTATGAGGCGGGGGGAGGAAATGAACTAAAATTTGTGCAGAGCCACAAGTAAGCAGAAGGTAAAAGAAAATTGCCCTGGAAAAAATACTGATAGAAATCTTAAATCCTGAGGTCCTACCCATTAGGTTTGTCTCAGGGTTGGAGAGCAAATGTGAGTCTCCTATATTATTCTGGACTCTCCCTGGAGCTAAAGTGATCCCAGATATTGGGAAATTCTGATAGTGGCAGATGTAATCGTACATACCCTTTCTAAGGGAACATCCCAGTATGGGCCCCTAGGATTCCTACAGATTAAATTTAAGAACATATGATCTTATAAATACAAATCAGGCCATTGTGACCAAGAGTTATCAGAAACAAAATATAGATTTAATTTCTAAGGAAATTCATATGCTGAAATTATCAGAAACACATTAAGTAAACATACATGAAATGATTAAAAAAATCTAAAAATAGATTATTTTAAAATCAAGAAAAGACTATTAAAAATTACCAAGAAGTATTTAAAAGTAAAACAATGTAATCTTTGATATTAAAAACTCATTGAATGGGAAATAGCATATCAGATAGAAATGAAAGAGATAATTCATGAACTGGAGAAGAGATCTCGGGACAATACTCAGAATTAGCAAACATAGAGGGCACAAAATAAAGAGGCTGCATGATATAATAGATAAAAGATTCAGGAACCAGACTAACTTTGAATTCCAGCTCGACCACTAACTGGCTCTGTGAGCTTAGGCATGTTACTGTCCTCTTTGTACTTCAGTTTCATCATCTGTTAAAAAAATAGGGAGTTGTGTAAGGATGAAGTACTTGGACCAAAGCTGATAATATTAAGCATTTAGAATAAATATTAATATGACAGAGGTAAGCCTCAAATATCTATTATAACGAAAAACATGTGGGCTTAACTTCCCTACCAAAAGAAGGCGTTTTTCAGATCACTCACAAAAGACATCTCGTTTTATGCTGTGTAAGAAACACAGTAAGTACAAAGTTATTCAGGAAGATTAAAATAAAAGAATGAGCAATGATATGCACAGCATATGCAAAAAAGAAAAAAGAGTCATGATAATGTCTCACAGGTAGGATTCAGAGCAAAAAGCATTAGAAAAGACATAGAAAGGTAGATTAAAGGTACAAACGGGGACAATTCATAGAGAAGATATAAGTGTTATGCATTTCTGTGCACCCAGTGACAGGCGATTTCATACAGCAGAAAATGCAGTAGGTTCAAAGATAAATCAGCAGAAATAGTAATCGAGTTTATTTCTCCTCCCAGCCCAAGACGTAACAAGATGAAAAGCATAAAAAAGGATTTAGAAAATTTAAATAACATTTTCAATAAAGTGGATGATATGCACATTTATTGAACTTTTGTACTGAAGTGGAAAATATGGCTTTAAAAAAGTACTTATGGAACCTTTACTAAAACCGATCATTTATTAGGTCACAAAGAAAAATTTATTGAAGTCTAAAGAATCAATACAGAAAACACTGCTTGACCACAAAACAACAAAAGAAAACTCCACTGAGAAAGATTTAAAAACAAACCTGTTGAGTTAAAGAAGAGGATAAAAACAAACAAAAACTGCAGAATTTCTAGAAAACAAGTGTTACAGGTTGAAGTGTATTCCCCCAAATTCATAAGTTGAGGTCCTAACAGTACCCAAGAATGTAACCATATTTGGAAATAGGGTCATTGCAGATGTAATCGGTTAAGATGAGGTCAACTGGAGTAGTTTGGGTCCCTAATCCAATATGTCTGGTGTCTTAATAAAAAAAAAAAAAAAAGGCAAAATGGGACACTGAGACATACACACAGAATGTCATATGGAAATGAAGATAGAGATGGGAGTGATGCTACTTCAAGCCAGTGAACACCAAAGATTGCCAGGCAACCACCAGAAGCTAGGGGAGAGGCAGGAAGCAGCCCTTGAAGGAAGCAATTCTGCTCACGTATTGATCTCAGACCTCCAGCCTCCAGAACTATGAGACCATACATACTGGTTTTTAAGTCACTCAGTTGGCAGTCCTTTATCCAAAACACTGAAAACACCACTGTTATTTGTGCTTGGTTGCCCAAATCTCCAATTAGACCATATTTCAGGGTTTACTACCCAATAGATGCTCTAAATATTTTTGAATAAGTAAATCAGCCATTAAAGGAGAGTAAATTAAATTCTCCCTACAGTCTCTTCTAACTCAAAGATTGCTGCTCATTTGTTTGTGTGCTTATTTTTGTTTCAATTTTGGGGGAACATTAGGCCTTTCAAAAGCTCCTAATCTGTATGTCGAAGTAACAGGATCTTAGAAGTCATTGAAAAATACATTATTTTTCAAAATACTAAAATGGGGTGTAGAAAGAACATGTGTTCATTAAGATCACTTCTTGAGGGCACCTAGGTGGCTCAGTTGGTTAAGCGTCTGCCTTTGGCTCAGGTCATAATCCTGGAGTCCTGGGATCGAGCCCGGCATCGGGCTCCCTGCTCAGCGGGGAGTCTGCTACTCCCTCTGACCCTCCTGCCTCTCATGCTTTCTCTCTCAAATAAATAAATAAAATCTTTAAATAAACAAGATCACTTCTTGAGAAACTTTTAAAATATAAAGAGGCAAACCATTAAGTACTGAGCTCTCCACAAGTGCGTATAAACGAAATGAAGCTGTGAGGAAAAGGCGTTGCTCACCCTCCCCTAGATTATGGGGCAATGCGATGTAGCCGGCTACTGTCTCCTTTCAAATTATTACTCACATGTTTTGAATCTGGTAAGAGGAGATGTGAAGAGAGTGTTTCAGAAGACGTTTTTCACTTTCGGGACTTAAAATTTTCTGTGCTGCATTTTAAAGGGTGGCAGGAAAGAACGACTAGATGTGGAGTGAAATCAAAGGAGATTCCGGATTGCTTTCCAACAAAGTGCTTCGGTGATCCAAAGAGGTGAAAACATGTGTTAATTTGTAGCTTTTTGCATAGAAAATAATCTTAAGCTATCACAATGGAGTGGAATAGAAAAAAACATAATTTGAGAGCAAGTGGCACAGATTTAAAAACACAGTTTTTCCTCTGAAAATATTTAGAGCAGTGATACCATTTTCATACTATGTGTGGCAATTCATTAACAAGATAGTTTTTTAAATTAATTTATCTTCTGAATTCTGGCATAGTTAACATGCAGTGTTATATTAGTTTCAGGTATACAACCTAGTGATTCAACAGTTCCATACATTGCTCAGTGCTCGTCACAATAACTGTACTCTTAACCTCCATCACCTATTTCACCCATGCTCCCACCTATCTTCCCTCTGGTAACCACCAGCTTGTTCTCTACACTTGAGTCTGTCTGTTGGTTGCTTTTTTTCTTCAATCATTTATTTTGTTTCTTAAATTCCACATATGAGCGAAATCATATAGTATTTGTCTTATTTCATCTAGCATTACACCCTCTAGATCCATCCATGTTGTTGCAAATGGTAAGATTTCATTTTTTTTAGCTGAGTAAAACTCCATTGTGTGTATATATATCTATCCATACCACCTCTTCTTTATCCATTCATCTATTTATGGACACTTGAGTTGCTTCCATATTTTGGCTATATAAATAATGCTGTAATAAACATAGCAGTGCATATATATTTTTGAATTAGTGTTTTCATATTCTTTGGGTAAATACCTAGTAGTGCAATTGCTGGGTTGTAGAATAGTTCTATTTTTAACTTTTTGATGAACTTCCATACTGTTTTCCAGAGTAGCTGCATGGGTTTGCATTCCCACTAACAGTGCATAAGGATTCCTTTTTCTACACATCCTCTCCAACACCTGTTGTTTCTTGTGCTTTTTATTTTAGCTATTCTGATAGGTGTGAGGTGATACTGCATTGTGGCTTTGATTTGCATTTCTCTGATGATGAATGATGTTGAGCACCTTTTCATGTGTATGTTGACCATCTGTATATCTTCTTTGGAGAAATGTCTGTTCATGCCTTCTGCTTATTTTTTAATTGGATTATTTGGTGATTTTTTTTTTGGTATTGATTTGTATAAGTTCTTTTTATGTTTGGAAACTAGCCCCTTATCAGATATATCATTTACAAATATTTTTTCCCATTCAGTAGGTTGTCTTTTAGTTTTGTTCATCATTTCCTTTGTTGTGTAGAATCTTTTTATTTGGATGTAGTCCCAATAGCTTATTTTTGCTTTGTTTCCCTTGCCTCAGGAGACAGTATCTAGAAAAATGTTGCTATGGCCAATGTCAGAGAAATTACTGCTTATGCTCTTTTGTAGGATTTGTTTGGTTTCAGGTCTCACATTTAGATCTTAAATCCATTTTTAGTTTATTTTTGTATAAGGTGTAAGAAAGTGGTCCAGTTTAATTCTTTTGCATGTTGTCCAGTTTTCCTAGCACTATTTGTTGAAGAGACTTTTTCCCTATTGTATACTCTTGCCTCCTTTATCAAAGATTAATTGACCATATAATTGTGGGTTTATTTCTGGGCTTTCTATTCTGTTCTAGTGATCTATATGTCCCTTTTTGTGCCAGTATCATACTGTTTTGATTACTATAGCTTTGTAATATATCTTGAGATCTGGGATAGTGATACCTCCAGTTTTGTTCTTCTTTTTCAAGATTTCTTCGGCTATTCAAGGACTTCTGTGGTTCCATACAAATTTTAGGATTATTTGTTCTAGTTCTGTGAAAAATGCTTTGGATACTTTGATAGGGGTTGCATTAAATTTGTAGATTGTTTTATGTAGTATAAATATTTTAACAATATTTGTTCTCCCAGTCCATGAGCATGGGATATCTTTCCATTTCTTTTTTTTTTCTTTTTTTAAGATTTTATTTATTTATTTGACAGAGAGAGCACACAAGCAGGGGGAACAGCAGGCAGAGGGAGAGGGAGAAGCAGGCTTCCCACTGAGCAAGGAGCCCAAAGTGGGACCTGATCCCAGCACCCTGGGATCATGACCTGCGCCAAAGACAGATGCTTAACTGACTGAGCCGCTCAAGCACCCTATCTTTCCATTTCTTTGTGTCATCTTCAATTCCTTTCATCAGTGTTTTAGTTTTCAGAGTACAGGTCTTTCATCTCTTTGGTTTAGTTTATTCCTAGGTATTTCATTCTTTGTAGTGCAGTTGTAAATGGGATTTCTTACCTTCTCTTTCTCCTGCTTCATAATGCAAAAGATTACTATATATTCATTTATATCCTGTGAATTTACTAAAATCACTTATCAGTTCTAGTAGTTTTTTGGAGGAGTCTTTAGGGTTTTCTATATATAGTATCGTGTCATTTACAAATACCAAGAGTTTTACTTCTTTACCAATTTGGATGCCTTTTATTTCTTTTTGTTGTCTGATTCCTGTGGCTAGGACTCCAGTATTATGCTGAATAAAAGTGGTGAGAGAGGACATCCTTGTCTTGTTCCTGATTTTAGGGGAAAAGCTCTCAGATTTTCACCATTGAGTATGATTTTAGCTGTGGGGTTTTCATATATGGCCTTTATTATGTTAAGTTGTGTTCCTTCTAAACCTACTTTGTTGCGGGGTTGTATCATAAATGATGTTGTACTTTGTCAAATGCTTTTTCTGCATCTACTGAAATGATCATATGGTTCTTACCATTTCTCTTGCTTATGTGATACATCATGTTGATTGATTTATGAATATTGACCCGCCCTTGCATCCCAGGAATAAATCCCACTTGATCATGGTGAATGGTTTTTTTAATGTATTGTTTGATTCAGTTTGCTAGTATTTTGTTGAGGAATTTTGTATCTAGGTTCATCAGAGATATTGGCCTGTAGTTCTTTTTTTTTTTTTTTTTTTGGTGGTGTTTTTATGTAGTTTTGGTCAGGGTAATGTGACCTCATAAGATGAATTTGAAAGTTTTCCTTTCTCTTCTATTTTTTTGGAATAGTTTGAGAATAGGTATTAACTCTTGGTAGACTTCACCAGTGAGGCTATCTGGTCCTGGACTTGTGTTTATTGGGAGTTTTTTGATTACTGATTCAATTTCATTGCTGTTATTGGTCTATTCAGATTTTCTGTTTTTTTCCTTATTTATATATGGTAACATATGTTTCTGGGAATTTATCTATTTCTTCTAGGTTGTCCAATTTGTTGGCGTATAATTTTTCATAATATTCTCTTACAATTGTTTGTATTTCTGTGGTGTTGGTTGTGATTTCTCCTCTTTCATTTGTGATTTTATTTATTTGAATCCTCTCTCTCATCCTCTCTCTCTCTTTTTTTAATGAATCTGGCTAGAGTTTTATCAATTTTGTTGATCTTTTTAAAGAACCAGCTCCTGGCTTCATTGATCTGTTCTATTGTTTTTTTAGTTTCTATATCATTTATTTCTGCTCTAATCTTTCTTATTTCCCCTTCTGCTGCTTCAGCATTTTGTTTGTTCTTCTTTTTCTCGTTCCTTTAGGTGTAAGGTTAGGGTATTTATTTGAGATTTTTCTTGCTTCTTGAGATAGACCTATATTGCTATAAACTTCCCTCTTAGAATAACTTTAACTGCACCAAAAGATTTTGGACTATTGTGTTTTCATTTTCATATGGCTCCATGTATTTTTTGACTTCCTCTTCAATTTCTTGATTGACCCATTCGTTGTTTATTAGCATGTTATTTAACCTCTATGTATTTGTGTTCTTTCCAGATTTTTTCTTGTGCTTGATCTCTAGTTTTATGTTGTTCTTGTCAGAAAACATGCATGATATGGTTTCAATCTTTTTGAATTTGTTGAGATTTGTTTTGTGGCTAACATGTGATCTATTCTAGAGTATGTTCCATGTTCACTTGAAAAGAATGGTATCCCACTGTTTTAGGATGGAATGTTCCAAATATATCTGTTACATGCATCTGGTCCAATGTGTCATTTAAAGCCCCTGTTTACTTGTTGATTTTTTGTTTGGATGATCTATTCATTGATGTAAGTGAGGTGTTAAAGTCCCCTACTATCATTGTATTACCATCAATTGCTTCCTTTATGTTTGTTAATAGCTGCTTTATGTATTTTCGTGTTCCCATGTTGGGTACATAAATATTTACAATTATAACTTCTTTTTGGATTGTACCCTTTATGATTATGTAGTGTCCTTCTTTGTCTCTTGTTTCAGTATTTGTTTTGAAGTCAATTTTGTCTAATATAAGTATTGCTCCCTTGGCTTTCTTTTTCACTTCCATTTGCATGATAAATGTTTTAATATCCCTTTGCTTTCAATCTGCATGTATCTTTAGGTCTGAAATTAGTTTCTTGTAGGCAGCATATAGATGGGTCTTGCTTTTTTATCCATTCTGTCACCCTAGTCTTTTGACTGGAGAGTTTAATCCATTTATATTCAAGGTAATTATTGATAGCTATGTACTTATTGCTATTTTATGACTTCTTTTATGGTTGTGTTTGTAATTCTCTGTTCCTTTTTCTCTTGCTCTCATCTCTCATGTTTTGCTGGCTTTCTTTAGTGATATACTTAGGTTCCTTTATTTTTTGCATATCTATTAACACTTTTTTATTTGTCATTACCATTTGGTTTCTATCTAACATCTTATGCATGTAACAGTCTATATTACGTTGATGGTCACTTAAGTTTGAACGCACTAAAGTTTTACTTTTTTCTCCCCCATCCCATGTTTTAGGTATATAGTATCATATCGTCATCTTTTTATTTTGTGACTCCCTTGACTGATTTTTATAGATATTGTTGCTTTTGTGCTTCTGACTTTTCTTACTCCTACTTATGGTCTTTCCTTTCCACTCAAAGAATCCCCTTTAACATTTCTTGTAAGTCTGGTTTATCAGTGATAAATTCCTTGAACTTTTGTTTGGGAAACTCTTTAGCTCTCCTTCCATTCTAAATGATGGCCTTGCTGGATAGAGTATTCTTGACTGCAGGTTTTTTCCTTTCAGCACTTTGAATATATCATGCCAATCCCTTCTGAACAGCAATGCTTCTGCTGAAAAATTAACTGAGAGCCTTATGGGGTATTTCTTGCATGTAACTGTTTTCTTTTCTCTTGCTGCTTTAAAAATTCTTTCTTTTTTTTTTTAAGATTTTAATTATTTATTTGACAGAGAGAGCCCAAGCAGCGGGGAACGGCAGAGGCAGAGGGAGAAACAGGCCCCCCGCTGTGTAGGGAGCCTGATGTGGGGCTCAATTCCAGGACCCCGGGATCGTGACCTGAGCTGAAGGCAGCTACTTAGCCGACTGAGCCCCCTTGGCACCCCCAAAAATTCTTTCTTTATTACTACTTTTTTTGCCATTTTAATTGCTATGTGTCTTGGTGTGGGCCTCCTTAGGTTGATTTTGTTGGGGGCTCTCTATGACTATTGGATCTGGATTTCTGTTTTCTTCCCTAGATTCAAGATGTTTTCAGTTATTATTCCTTCAAATAAAATTCTGCCCCCTTTTCTCTCTCTTCTCCTTCTGGGATCTCTATAATGCAAATGTTACTATGCTTGATGGTGTCACTGAGTTCCCTTAATCTAGTCTAACTTTTTATTAATCTTTTTTCCTTCTCTTGTTCAGCATGATTGCTTTCTATTACTCTGCTCTCCAGGTCACTTATCCATTCTTCTCCTTCCTCTTGTCTACTATTTATTCCTGCTAGTATATTTTTATTTCAGTTATTGAGATCTTCATCACTTATTGGCTCTTCTTTACATTTTCTGTCTCTTTGTTGAGGGTATCACTGAGGTCCTCCACTCTTCTCAAGTTCAGTGAGTATCTTTATGACCACAACTTTGAATTCTTTAGCAGGCATATTGCTTATCTCTATTTTGTTTATCTCTCTTGCTGTGATGTTGTCCTGTCCTTTCATTCAGAATATATTCTTCTATCTCTTCATTCTGTCTAACTCTCTGTTGCTATGTGTTCGCAAAGTCAGCTATGTCTCCTGTTCTTGAAAGTAGTGGCTTTATAAAGAAGAGGTCTTATAGTGCCCTGTAGTGCAATGTCCCCTGCTCACCAGAACCTGTAGCTTCCTATGTGTGTTGTGTGTGCCCTACTGTTGTGGCTGAGCTGCATTTGCCTTCAGTCCAGTCATCTGCAATGGCTCTCTTTGCCTGTACTGGTCCAGGGTTTGGTTCCTGTGTTATTAATGGACCAGTCTTAGGCCACCTTGGGCATGAGTTCAGCCAGACCAGGCCTTTGACAGACCTGTGGTCCCATCAAAGTACAGGGCACTCCCCTTGTGCTGTCCCCTAAGAAGCTTTTGTTGGTGGGTGGGGCCTGAGATCAGACCAGATGTCTGCCCCCAGCCCACTGCTGGGACTGCAATCAAACTGGTGTGTTTATTTTCCCCTCTTCCCAGGGTAGGGGGAACTTTGTGGTGGTACTAGCAGTTTGCATACTGTCAGGGCGGTTTGCACACTGCCACACTTGTGGAACCACTGAGGATGGACTCCTGCAGAGGGCAGGTTGGAGAGAGTGGTCTGCCGAAGAGCGTGGGGGCAGGATACGTGGTATTAGAAAGTTTTGCACAAGTCTGCTGTGGGAGGAGACCTGGTGCTGCTTTGGAGAGCTGCAGAGGCTAAGTTGGATGGAGCGAGTCTATAGAAGAGCATGGAGGCAGGACATGTTGTTAGCAAACTAGGTGGAGAGTATTCATGCTGCACTGTTTCCCGCAGGTGTCCGTGTAACTAGACTGGGTGGTGGAGGAGGGAAATGGCACCTACCAGCTCTTTTGTTCTTGGAAAAGTCTCCCAAAGATCCCTGCCCCTTCTGCACATGCTGTTTGGTTAGTAAATAAATCTCCTTCCCATATACTGCAGGCGTTTTTCAAACTACTGCTTCTATGCTGTATCTCAGCAGGACTGTTTGTTATGCTGTCTCTTTAAAGGCAGGGACTCAGTTTCCTATCACCCTCTAGCTCTCCCAGAGCCAACCAGCTGTGTGTTAAGCCCTGCTGACTGTAAAAACTCATGATGTTAAGCCCCTCTGGTTTTTAAAGCCAAATATTATGGGGATTTGTCTTCCCTGAGTGGGTTCTCCTTGCCTACAGTGCCTGGTGTGGGGTCTGTTCCTCTCCATTCTCTGTGCTTGCAGAGTCCCTCCCTCCTGAGGACAGTCCCATGGGTCAGCTTAGTTCCGAACCGAGTCCCTGCCCTTCCTATCATTTTTGATGTGGCCTCATCTTTATGTTCAGTTGTGGAGAGTCAGTTCTGCCAGTCTTCAGGTCATTTTCTGGGTTATTTACACTGATGTGGGTATTATGTAGGTGTATCCATAGAATGAGGTGAATTTAGGATCCTCCTCCTCCCAGAAGTCCCCAAAATATTTTTAAAACTATGTAGCAACAACAAAAAAAATGTTCACATAAAAATCAGCTATAAGCTATTACTATTTTTATGTTTTCTATTTTTATATGCAAATATTGCTTATATTGTGCATAGTTCAGGCATTGAATATAGACATTTTTGTATCATATTCTATCTCTCTAAAAAATTATATTTTCTTTATTCATCTGTCAACAGACACTTAGGTTGTTTCCCTACATTGGTTATTGTGAATATGCTGCAATGAACAAGTGAGTACAGATATCTCTTCAAGGTAATAATTTTGTTTTCTTTGGATATATACCCAGAAGTGAGATTGCTGGATCATATGGTAGTTCCGTTTTTAGTTTCTCAAGGAACCTCCATATTGTTTTCCATTGTGACTGAAATAATTTACATTTCTACCAACATTGTGCAAGCATTCCAACATGGGGTAATTTGAGCATCAGAAAAAGGGGATCAAAATACATATATGCTAAAATATATAGGTTCACAATGAGAATCCCCCCCAAAAATTCTTTGGTCATTTTTGGAGGATGCTAGAGAACCAACTCATTATTATGTGCAGAAAACTGGTAAGTAAAGGGAAAGAATAAAGCATATATCTTGCCTTTCCTTTAAAACTGTGCCTCAAGGTAGCCAAATAGTTAATGAGGAATGTTCTCCTTTACTGGAGAATTTCAGCTAATAAATGTAGAGGAAATAATAGAATCAGACTCTCACTTGTAGCCTACAATAAAACAATGATTCTAGGCAATTGTTGCTAAAACCAGTGACTGAAGGGTTAATGGAGAACTCAGAATGGACAATGTGGCTGACAAAATCTGACCTCACTGATCAATCTTAACACCACAAAAGAGATTCAGCCAGATGTTGTGATGGAACAGGAAAGAAACAGAAGATTCTTACCTGAATGAAATCAAACCACTAAACCAAACAACCAGTATAGAGGAAAAAAAGAGTTAGGAAAATAAATAAATATGTAGGTTAAAAGCAGGTATTTTGGTTTAAATGAACACTAGAGCATAAATCAGAAAAACTAAACTTTGGTTCAGGATTTCAACATAAACTAGATGTGTAATGTTGGACAAGTTATTTAATATCTCTGGGCTTCTGTATCATCTGTAAATCATTGTATATACTTTGTTAAATACATTAATTATCTTCTTATAGGAAATCATCATTCTTCCAAATCATTTGATTTTATGGTTTTTTTCCTTTTGGAATATCAGTAAATTTTACAGAAATATAAAATTGCAGAATTAGTGGATAATTAGAATAAGTATTGGAAAAAAAGTTTTTTTCTTTCTTTCTGAAATTTTTACTAAACACCCTCAAACTGTATTACTAAGCTTTAAAGAAGTATATGAACTCAGTGAACTTAATTTTTTTACATGGAGAACTTCCTTCTTTTTTAGACTACATAGATATGCATGTTTTCACTAGCATTTGGAATTTCTTTTACTTTCTATATATGACATTAAATTGTCATAACTTAGAATATTAACTTAAATATAACTTAGAAATACAAGAAAAAAGAATAATATGGAGAAAATAAAAAGTAACAAATTAATATTATTTTTTCAAAATAATTGCAGTGTTTCTATGCAATAATAGAAAAAGCAGAAATTTCTTAATGACATAGATATGTGTCTATTTAAATGCTGACAAATGAATTTGGGGATTGAAAATTATATTTTGCTTCCTTTAATCTTCCATCCCCCACTTCATATAAATAGCTTTTGATTTCTCTCTCTCTCTCTCTTTTTTTTTTTTTAGTGTGCTTTTTTATGTACCTTACCCTCATAGTTTAAACTACTACTGAATGTTCATGGAATTAAGCCATTGGAGTCATTTGGCTTTAGCTTCCTCATTAGATTCTTCATGTCCCTGGCTTCAGTCTTTGCATATAAACACATTTGTTATTCTTAATCACTTCCTTTTATCAATCCCTTACTAGAGCATACTGCTTAATCTTTGAAAATCCACATTTGTATTTTACAAAAATGGAAAATTCAGACTTCTGCTGTGTGTGACACACCATTAACGGCACAAAGACACTCTGTATCTGCTATGTTAGTATTTACTGATGTGTTAATGTAATAATGACCCATCTGCTTCTGCTGTCTGTGAGGTACTTTCTATCTATAGGGATGGAAATTAATGACAGTCTCTCTGAGATGCCTGATGTCAGAGCTGGGAAAGGTGTGAAGCATATATAAGAGCTGGATTACTCATTGGCAAGTGGGGGACAAATACTCTAGTGGATGCAAGCTTGGGATTGTTCATGAAGCTTTCTTACCATTAGAGACATTCTCTGATTTTGCTGACACTGAAACATTAAAAGGTAAAGAGTTTCCTGTTTATGGGAAAATATTATTTGTTTAGGGAAGAGCAGATTTGGGATTAAACATATAGCTTATTTCAAAGAAAGGCTAAAGGGATAAAATGGTATAATAACAACTTTCCAGACTGTTTAGAGAAGGAAATTGGGAAAGTGAAAATTTTAAAATATTTGAAAATTGTTTGAGCAGTATCAAGGGACTATATCAATAAAATTACTATCTTTGGAGATTATGTTTAAAAAGAGATTTTTTTACAGTAGGTTCTAGTCTCAAATTCCATCAATCAGAGCTATAAAAAATTTCTTGATTTCAATGCTGAATTATTCTTTTCAGAAAATTTGAGAAGCAATGTGCCTCCTGAAGCTGCCGGTAGTTCTCATTGTAATCTCAGTTGCATTAAACCATATGAAAGCTACTCCTATTAAAAGGTTAGTATCTTAAAAATCTTGTTTTCTTTTGTAAAATGTGGGAAAATTAGAATTAAAAACTGCTGTATAATTAACAGCCCTTATGCCAATAGATGGATCTTTCTGACAGAATTTCTGACAGACAGGAATGGATATAGTTCCAGTTTTGTCAAGAAATATGATCTTGGAACCTAGAGGGGCAAAACCAGAATACAAAGCAGGAAAAGCCAAAGGGTAGTAATTTCCACTATATTAACCTGATTCTCAAATAAACTAGAGAAACTTAAAACATATATTCTATATCAGGTGGGATTTTATTGTATATTTACATAGTTTTTTTGTCTTAAGAGGGCTCTGGCAATATCCAAAACTATTACATCTCCTTCTGGAAATTGAAATACACAGAAATAATCAGGGAGCAAGTTAAAATTTTTAAGAACTAGTTTAAAAGCCATTTGCTCCTAGGGGATTATTTCTATATTGTTAACTATTCTATTAATGAAATAGAATTATTAAAAAATATGTTCTTCATGAAATTACTTCTGAGCTGATCTAAATGTAAATTTATACTTCTTAAAAATGTTTTCAATAGGTAGCATGTGCATCAGAATTTCCTAAGAAGGTTTATTTCAAAACGTGTCATGTCATTTAAGTGAATTTTTTAAGGAAGTCTAAAAACTTGTCAGGCGAAAATGTTAGCAGTAATTACAACTTTCAAGGGGAAAGAACTGTAATTCTCCATTTATTTAAAAGATTCTCAAGTCCAAATTCATCATATGTCGTAAACAATATAATTGAGGATTTGTTTGTGCCTAAATCAGTTTGACTCCTTATAGTCTTGTAGGACTGAACTTACACACTCTTTAAGACTGAGTAGTATTAAGGTTACTTTTGAAAAGAGTTTGCTTTGGGGCGCCTGGGTGGCTCAGTCATTAAGTGTCTGCCTTTGGCTCAGGTCATGATCCCAGGGTCCTGGGATCGAGCCCATCATCGGGCTCCCTGCTCAGTGGGAAGCCTGCTTCTCCCTCTCCCACTCCCCTGCTTGTGTTCCTGCTCTCGCTATCTCTCTCTGTCAAATAAATAAAATAATAAAAAAAAACAAGAAAAGAAAAGAGTTTGCTTCAGGTCACATTAAAACTTTTCTTGTAGAATTATTAGTGTCTTGTCTATTTTCCTTTGAGGTGTTTTTTTGTTGAGGTGGCAGTCTGTGGTGATATGTAAAGGGTTCTACAGCACCCACGTGTAATAAATAACAGGAATCCTCAGATTTCTTTTGTCCTTTCAGGCTTATTGAATTTACAGGATGTTCTTCTCAGAATTAACTCTAATTTTCAATTGGATTTTTGTGGGTAAAAATAAGTGAAACTGACATGAAGTTTCTGATAAACCAGCAGAATAATAGAATAACAGGAAAATAGCAGTATTACCTAGTATTTCTGTCTATATCTTGATTTTTTTTTCTTTCATTAGATATAGACATTTGATAAGCACATTTATCCAGTATGTCTTTATGGATATGAGTTTATTATGAGGTGAACTTCACTCATAAATAAAATAGTATATAACATTATTTATTTTCAAGTTATTTTCATGTTAGTCTCACAATCTCTTAATTTGAATCTTTATTAGAAATACTTCCAAAGCATTCTTCAAATTACTCTTTAATGAATTTCCAGAAACCAGTACGTCTGATCATTTTTTTTAAAGGGGGAGAATTTATCATCCTGAGCTGTTCAACCATGTAATATTCTATACATCTCATAAAAAGCTGTGAAAGCTTATGTAGAAAATGACTCAAATCTCACACACTTTTAAAAGACAAAGCTGATATAGATTTATCAATGTCATTTTTCTTATAAAATTTAATCACCTCATTTGAGATCTTTTTTAACTTCTATGTCTGTATGAGATGAGATTAAGAGGCAACAAAATGACTTTACAAACAATCCCCAAAAATATTTTATACTCTTGACTGAGGCAAAAGGATTACACACTTGCCCACCAACTTTTAAACACTCAGTAAATTTCTGCCTAGCAGATAATCAGAGGTTAACCAATAGTATAATTACTTCCACAAATGAATATTGAGAACTGGAGCAGGGATACAGTTTAAAACTGTTTTTAAAAATCTTTGAGGGGCACCCGCGTGGCACAGTCGGTTCTTCCGCTCAGGTCGTGGTCTCAGAGTCATGAGATCAAGCCCCTCAACAGGCTTGGTCCTCAGCACAGAGTCTGCTTGAGATTCTCTCTTCCTCTCCCTCTGCCTCTCTCGCTCTTGCTCTCTCTCTGTCTAAAATAAATCTTTAAAAACCCTTGAAACTGAGATGTTTTTAAAGAGAGATAATATAAGAGTGATTCTTCAGTCTATAGTCGTCACTATTTAAACTCTTAAAGTTAGGAATTTGTGCATGTGTGTAGGTGGTCAATGGATTTGAACTAGCGTCTGTCACTAGATGCTAGGCAGGGCTTGTCTGCCCAAGTAGTTAAAGAGAAAGAAAAAATGGAATGATGGCTCTTCTAGCTAACTCAAATAAGACGTCATTTTAGTTGGAATAATTTTAAGTATTGTTACAGACCTTGAGACCAATTATCAAAGTACTACTCAGACATTTAACGCATAGATTAGTTCACACTCTGCTCCAGGCATTTGCAAAATATATCTTGGGACAGATATCACTTCGAACCTTCCCAATTTGGCCCATTATTTCCTTTATTGCTTTAAACTTATTATTTTGAAGTGTTTGGGTCAAATTCTAATTTCTGCTTTTTTCAAGAAAAGCTTATTCTCTTTTAGAATTAAATGATTTATGAATTATTGGTTTAATTCTTAAAAAGCATTAAGTCATTCTTTGGAAATGTACATTGGCCATGCTTACTACACATGCAAAGAGAAATAAATAAATAATATGACTAATATTGACATAATAGACCAGGTAATTAGGTCCCAAAGTGGCTTTCCTTTGCCTGAATAATAGGTTTGTCAGCATACACTTATATTCAACAATACCAAGTTTACCTGATGCCATAAGAATTTTCTATATTTGGAAGAATATATGAGTGTAAAAACCCTAAAGATTTACATGAGGTTTAAAAACACTTACTCTTAGGCTATCCCTATAGAGAGATATAGACAATGAAGTATTCCCCATACAAAGCAAACACATTGAGATCAAATCTATTGCATTTTGCCCCAAATTATGTATAACAACTTGCTTCTGAACGTAGCTTCATATCTATATCTCTTTCCCAATTTACACTTATCCTAAGTTTTACTAATATTTCGATTTCCATGGAGCTGAAAGCTAAAACATTTCCCTAGTTTTCCTAATCATCTGCAAAAAAGGGAAGCATGTTATTATTCTGTATCCATTTCTAATACCATTTTGAGAGCACACTGGAACAAAGGGTGGTACAAAAATATAGAGTTGACATAAATTCTGAAATATAGAATTTATATATATATATATAGTTTATATATATATAGAAACAAGAGTTAACATTCTAATGAATTATTTAAACATAGTGATAATTTCTGACTTACCTGGAATATTATTATGCAATTGTTCCAGATTGCTGAAAGAATGCGGTGAATAGTAATACTATTAACATAAAAGTCTTTTGTTTTTAACATTCAACATAGTCCTATCATTAAAATTGTTAAAAAGAACCAAACGGGCAGAAGAAAGATAGTAATGCTCATGTATTTATGCTAAGAGTAATAGAACTCCCAATCTACAACAGTGAAAGTGCGTGAACCAGTGATAAATTTGATTCCCCTTGAGCATTAGTAGTACCTGGCGTTTCTCTCTTAACACCCCTGATTTAATGATCTCAGGGAACTTAACAAAAATATCTTACACTGCTTAATTTTCATTGGAAAGTTGTGGGAAATAAATATATATATATTTAATTCCACATATTCCAGATTACATATAAATTTTATATTCTAAATCCTCTTTATATATTGGGAACTAGATTTATCAAGATTTAGAAGAATAAAAGAAGATTTCAAAGAATGTAAGACAAAGACACGCTTTTTTATTATTATTACTATCTGGAATAAATGCTGAAGTTTCCAAGGATCATAATGAGAAATTCAACATTGACTATAATGGATGTTTTGTTATATGATGTCCCAGACAAAAATTGCTTCTGCTGCATCTTCAAGGTGTCAAAAAATCTTGGTCATCCAGACGTTTTCCAAACCAAAACGTTGAGTTACTTACTTGAAAATGTTTCCTTTAGTTTTCATCAATATGGGATATCTGTTGTCCTATAGAAGTATGGGTTAGCCTGGTGATGGGTATTAAAGAGGGCAGGTATTGAATGGAGCACTGGGTGTTACACGCAAACAATGAATCATGGAACACTCCATCAAAAACTAATGATGTAAGGTATGGTGATTAACATAACATAATAAAAATTAAAAAAAAAAAAAAGGAGTATCCAATCCTGAGTTTAAGGCTCTAACTTTCCCTATTTGTTCCATGTCACCAGTCACCAGATGGAAAAGCGGAAATGCAACACTGCCACATGTGCAACTCAACGTTTGGCAAATTTCTTAGTTCGTTCCAGCAACAATCTTGGTGCCATTCTCTCGCCTACCAATGTGGGATCCAATACATATGGCAAGAGGAGCACAGCTGAGATTTTAAACAGGAGACCATTGAATTACTTACCCCTTTAGAGGTCAATGTATCTCTACAGTTCTTATTGTTTCATGTATAAATATCCTAGTGACTTCCCGTGTAATTTAACATTAGCATGAACATGAGTTTTTATGTCCCATGTTTATTGCCAGTACATATAAATTGTCATGGTAAGAATTGTCTTAAATTTAATGCTAATTAAGATCCCATAATAAAAAAGTCAATGTCTTTAAAATGAAGGGTTCTTGCTATCAATTTTTATTTTAAAAACATATTAAAAAGTCATTCTTTTGCCTGTATCTTTATGACCTGAGTTTGAGAACAAAGGAGAAAATGCTGGGCGCCTGGGTGGCTCAATCATTAAGCGTCTGCCTT
>NC_138373.1:83068710-83091812 GCF_054177405.1 Leptonychotes weddellii
TGATACTTTATGTGGAAAACCTAAAAGACTCCACCCCAAAACTGCTAGAACTCATACAGGAATTCAGTAAAGTGGCAGGACATAAAATCAATGCACAGAAATCAGTGGCATACCTATACACCAACAACAAGACAGAAGAAAGAGAAAGCAATTCCTTTTTGCATTAGATTTCTGAAATGAGATAAAATGCTATTTAAAAAAATTAATTTTTGCTCTTGACTCAGTCAAAATATTTTTTGAAATTATATTCTTTGTTGTACTAGAGGTTATTTAAAAAGTAAAAGCAATTTGTGTTTATGAGGGTTTCATTGTGTGTTATCATTGATGAGCTTTTATTAAACATATATGTCCTTTATTCTGTTCAAATGGCTTTCAGCAAATTTCAGTCATATTTTGATGCAGGGTATTGCAAAAGCAACTTGTGTTCCTATTAATCATGTATGTCCTCAATTAAAAGACCATAGACTTCTGGAAACTATATGTTGTATGGTAACTTATTTTGTTTGTTAAACTAATTGGACATTTCTGGCAGAGGTTACATGTGTATGATACACTTTTCTTGAAGGAAGTTATTGAATTGGACATGAAATATAATGTTTCCCTCTAAGTCTGATTCTTACAGGGGTATCTGCTGTCCCCTGACCATGAGTTAGTTACTTTTGGAAGTAGCATTAACTCAGATAAGCTGCTATTGTGTTGTATTATGCCATTTCTAGAGGCGCTAAAGTTGTATTAAAAAAAAAAAAAAACAGAAAAAAGAAGTATCTCAATCTTAGTGGGAATCTGACTCATTGACTTGATTTATACATTATGAAGTGTGCCCTAGATTACCATATTATAGTTGTGTGTGTGTATGAGTGTATAGAAACAGGATATGATATTTATAATGATTTTATGTCATAAGTTGCAGGCTGAAATAAATAAATGAATATATAAATTCCTATTTGTGATAACCAGTTGTCAGTCCTTCTTTCAAAGTGGATTTGAGCTCAACATTTTAAATTGAGTATGATTAAGTTACAATTTCTTAAACTTACTTATTTAAATTTTTCCTGTAATAGTCTACTTTAAATAAAATTCCATTACATATCACCTCTATATCAACTTCTCAATCTATTTTTCAAGAGTTATAAAAATTTTAATGAGTGCATATGGCATTCAAGGACAGTGTATTTTGTAGCAAACAATTATCAGGAATAAGACAAGAAGTATGTGTAGTTATAGTAACCTAACAACCTCTGGTGCTAAGGAGTGAAATGTAGTTAGGGTGGCTACGTAACTTACTCCAGCTGGGAGATCATGAAGAAAAGAGGTTATTATATTGATATGAGAGATATTAACAGTAGATGTTCTAAAACTTAGTCATTAAATTTATTATCAAAGTGAAACATTTGAACAAATTCAGTATCATTTTCTTAGTTGGTAGGCCAGTAGGAATCTAAATATATAAAAGTTGGGAATGCCTTATTGCATGAGGCTTACCAAATACTTTCCCTGGTTTTTTATAATTACCTTGTGAAAATAATGAGTAAAACTCAATTGATGTAATTGGAAATGTCAACAGTAAGTTTTGGTGGCTACATTTGTCCCAACCTTTCTCTTTGTGTCTATGATACCTGAAATCATAGGTACTCTCGAATAATCTAGAAGTGAGTTAAGCCTCCAAATACTAATATGCATGCCACAAATTATATTTCACTAAACAACTAAAAGTACAAATGATTCCTCTATCTTCCATGTTGCAATACAGAGTCAGACATAAAATTTATTTAGTAATGCTACATTTAAAACTTCTGGAAATTCTCTTGAGCATTTTGAGAGAACATTATGCAGTGAACCTCTCACTTCTCTGAAGCCTGAATATCATTAGCAATATTATGCAGAATATCTTTTGATCAAAGTAGAAGAGCCTGTGAGTCCAAAGCTCCTTTGAGTACCCAAAACAAGTTTTTCATATAAATTAGAAAGTACTCTTTTCTACCAACTATTTTCCTTTTCACATACACATATCCAAAGCTATGGAAAGATTCATCTTCCACTCAGTGCATTTGTAGTAGACATTATTAGTGCTCACCAATATCCTCTCTTTCCTGAGCATATAAGAGATTATAGTCTCAGGTGAAGCCATGTGGCTAATTCTGGCCAGTGAAATATTAGAAGAAGTGATGTGTGTCATTTTCAGACTGATCAAGTAGGTGAAAGGCCTATATTTTTCAATCTTTCTCTTTCCTCTTCTGCAGCAGTTCCTGATGAGGAGGCCTCCATCAGGCTGGAGCCCTGAGTGACTTCAGGGCGAACATTCCTACCAATCTGTCTTGGACATGGAGTATGATCAAGAAATAAACTTTTGTGACTTTTATCTATAACCTACCATAAGACAATAGCCAAAGTCAAACTTTCATCCTACCTAACAAAGCTGCTTCTCCTGTCAACTCCATTGAACTTAATAATATCATAATCATTCTCCCACTTAGTTCAGGCTTGACATCTTGGAATTATCACCAATTGCTCAAATCCTCACTCGACATGTTCAAGTCAGTTACCAGGACACATATACTTGAAAGCCTCCTTGCTATTAAGGTATGTTTCTTCTTTCTTCTTCCATTGCCAATAATGTAACTCCAGACTCTTTACTATAAGCCAGGACCCTACAGCAACCTGCAGATAGTTCTCCAACCTCCAGGATTTTCTGCCATTCTGTACACCAATACCAGAATAAGGTTCCTAAAGCACATTTCTTACTGCATCAGGCTTCTACACAGAATTTTTAAAAGGCTTGTTCTTAACCTACTAAAATCCATCAAATTCTTTAGCCTGACATTCAAGTCCCACCATAAATTAACCCCAATCTTCCAGCTTTACTGCACACCATCTCACTTTATACATTTATTCCCTGCCAAACTCTTTGGTTGTTTTCGTTGTTCTTCCATTATCACCTGTCCTCTTCTTTTCCAGTCTCTGTCTCTTCCCTCCCTTCCCCCCAAGCTGAACAACTGTCCCCAGTGCAGCCTTTTGAAATCTTCTAATGACAAAGTCAAGATCTTTCATCATTCCCTTCCTGAATATGATTTCTCCACCCACTGAGCTGTCATCACACTTTGAGGATATATTTTAGATTCAAAAGAAATACATAATTTGAGTATTATAATATGACCATTTTATTTGTATTAAAAATACCATATTGTTATGTTGTTGCTGTGTTATTTGTATGACTAACACATTTCTCTCCCACACTGCTAGGTTCCTAAGGGCAGAAACTAGGACTCAAATATTCTTCATTCCACGTATTTTCTGTTTTACAATCAAGGAGCTTAAGCCTATTTACACATTCTGGAGAAAGGTAAGCTACTTGAGCAGTTTCTGTTTTCTGTCCTTGATATTATACTGGCATAGAGCTTAACAGTTCTTGTCTTCTGAAAATGACTTGACATTTACCACCAGCATCTTTGGGTATGGAATGTGCTTCACATATACCAGAACATATTAATTATGGTTTTCTTGCCTTGAATTGAGTTACTAAACCCTTAGGAAATGAATTCCATCACCCAATAAAGTAAACAGAATATTACACAATTAAATATTTAAATTCCATAAAATAATTATTGAAATAAAATCCTAAATTTCCATATTAAGTGGGATTAAGTAACTTCCATTGAAAGTGCGTTTTCTGGTGGAGTGGGGCAGGAACAAATACTCATGTTTCTCAATTTATTACAGGAAAAATGCCCTTCCATTTGAAAAATGATAAAATATGCTAGCGCCCTTCTCTTTCCCCTTATTATTCATTTAGACTATACATTGAATTCATAAACAAATTTCTTTTTTTTTTAAGATTTTATTTATTTATTTGACATCGAGAGAGAGAGAGAGAGAGAGCACAAGCAGGAGGAACGGCAGAGGGAGAGGGAGAAGCAGACTCCCCGCTGAGCAGGGAGCCCGATGCGGGGCTCGATCCCAGGACCCCGGGATCATGACCCGAGCCAAAGGCAGACGCTTAACTGACTGAGCCACCCAGGTGCCCCAATAAACAAATTTCATAAACAAAATTTAAATCTTGGCCTATTGCTTAAACTTTGAAAATCATTTAATTTTTTATCACTTTTGTGAGAACATAGCATATATTGGTCATTCTTAATCATGTGGTTCTTTAACCTACATTATTTGGAAAATATTTGTACTAGCTGAAATGTCTCTACTTTGAAACACTTATTGATAGTGCATAACAATATATTAAAGAACACAGTGAGTCATAGTCCTGTAGCATTTTCAACAGAAGAAATTAAGACACAAAGCACATTAGAAATCCATCCATGATGCTCAGACATTTCTTGATAATCTGAGAGTTAGTCAATCAGGGAGAAATGAATTAAGTATCTGTGCTAAGATTTGTCAATTTAGAAGCCAAACAGGAGCTAAAGTTTTACATATTACAGCCAAATTTTTTTGTGTGTTTGAGGCAACATGTGAATTAGCAAAATAGCTATATCATTTGGCTTATAATTAATATCCTTAAGGATATAAACTGTCACACTTTATATTGTCTGGGATTAGGACAACTCTCAATGATTTCTTTAAAAATTAAATTATACTATGGCAGGTATTTATAATGCAGCTAATATTTTAGCTGGCCGCCATGCTCTGCTATCTAAATACTTTCAGTTAGAATTCTATAAGAAGATCAGGTGATAATAAGAATACAAATATAATGCTTTACAGATTACAAGGTGGATCACAAACTTTTTGTGGTGGGTGGGATCAGGTATTACTCTTTAGTTAAGTAATTGAATGAATCTAAAAAGGCAAATCTATTGGTAAAACTCCATAGTAGAGTTTTGGGAAAAAGCCAATATATGCTTTTGGACACCTGTAAAATGCTACTGCTTATCTGATAATTATTTAAAGGGGCTTATCATATACCTAGGAAGGAAGGCTTTATAATACAGTGTCATTTTTCAATTGCTAAAGAAATCACTGGGTAACAAGGTCCAGTGGAAAAGTCCATAGTGCTTCAAAGGTCCCTTGGTTATCTACAAATGGCGTGAAATATGCCTATGTTGGATAAGTAATGGCTGATTCTTTAAAAATTGCTGTTGGGTGCCTGGGTGGCTCAGTCATTAAGTGTCTGCCTTCAGCTCAGGTCATGATCCCAGGGTCCTGGGATCGAGTCCCACATGGGGCTCTCTGCTCGGCGGGAAGCCTGCTTCTCCCTCTCCCACTCCCCCTGCTTGTGTTCCCTCTCTCGCTGTCTCTCTCTCTGTCAAATAAAAATAAAATAAATAAAAATAAAAATAAAAATTGCTATCAAATTCTTCACCTCTTCTCTTGCTTAGGAGGTATCAATAGTATCCTTGCTGATTTCAGATCTGCTATTTCTTCACAATGACGGTGTAGAAATGCTTATGAGGTGAAAAAATAAGCTACAATATAGACCAGAGATTTGAATTTTGATGTATCATTATTGATCTGAAATCTTTTGTGTAGATCTTGGAAAAGATAAAAAATACACATTCCTCTTACCATGGGGCATAGGAAGCCCTCATCTTTCTCAGAGGAGGGAACCACCATTTTGCTGCTGATCACATGCAGCTGAAGATAGGAGATTTGCATTTGTCCCACAGTAACACCCCTTGAAATGACAGGGAGAGCTGATGAGTTTGTGTCCTCATTAGTGCCTTACAGTAGGAAAGCTATGCAATCTGGAGTCATGTAGACTTGTGTGACTATGATCAAGTTACTCTGAACCTCCCTTTCTTTATATGTGACATGAAAAGAATAATAACTAACTCAGTATTGGCTATGAAGATAAAAGAGATTGTGTCATTAATGAAAATAGCTAGGATTTTGGCTACAAATCTGTCCTGCAATAAACGCTGGTTTTCTTCCTTTCCCCAAGAAAAAGCTTCCTCTCTCCCTACAAAGCATTTCCTACAAAGGCCACCTTGCCACAGCAGAATGATATTGGGCTACACTTTGTAAGGGGGAGATACCTGCCCACTGTAGAGCTAAGGAGGGTGCTTGAAGAAGCATATAACATGTTTTGTTTTGTTTTTTGTTTTGTTTTGTTTTTAATAACAGATACTCCATCCTACATCTGAATGTCCCTGTTTATCCATCTCAGCTTGTGCTTGGTGAAATGTAATTGGTACCCATTAATTGCTAAGCACTCATTGCCTTCCCATTTAGAGCTACATTTATGGCATGCTTACTATGTTCCAGATGCTATTTTAAGTTTGTTCAGATGTATTATCAGATTTAATCCTCATAAAATCCTATGAAATAAATATTACTTCCAGTTGTAAAGTAGATAACTCCTGGAGATGTAATGTATGATATGGTGACTATAGTTAATAATACTGTATTGTATGTTTGAAAAGTGCCAGAAGAGTAGATCTTGAAAGTTCTCATCACAGTAGGAAGGGAAAAATGAAGGGGGGAATCGGAGGGAGAGACCAACCATGAGAGACTGTGGACTCTGAGAAACAAAGTGAGGGTTCTAGAGGGGAGGGGGGTGGAGGGATGGGTTAGCCTGGTGATGGGTATTAAAGAGGGCACGTATTGAATGGAGCACTGGGTGTTATACGCAAACAATGACTCACGGAACACTACATCAAAAACTAATGGTGTAATGTATGGTGATTAACATAACATAATAAAATAAAATAAAAAAAAGAAAGTTCTCATAATAAGATAAAACATTTGTGACCAAGTGTGGTGATGGATATCAACTAGACATATGGTGGTGATCATTTCTCAATATATACATATATTGATCATCATATTGTACACTTGAAACTAATATGATGTTATGCATCAATAATATCTCAATGAGAAATACAATTATTATCGCTCTTTTGCAAATGAATAAAATGAGGCTGTTTGACCTTGAGAAAGTCATTTCACCTTCTTCTGCTTCAGTTTGTACCAAATACAATCCAAGTCCCATGGCAGGGCCAAGATATTAACCCAAATATTCTTCATTCCACATGTTTGCTGAACACCTATTATATGTCAAGCACTCTGAAAACTGCTTGGGATGCATCAATAATCCAGACAGACAAAACCCCTATCCTCATGGAATTGGCATCACAGTTTTGGGGTAGTGGGTACAAGAGCCGTGCTCTTAGCCACTATGTTATACTGCTTCCCCCCAAACTCAATTCCCCTTAATCTTTCCTAATTTGTAATATCTTTCATCTTCCTTTCATAGCTTAACAGACTAAATCACAAAAATTTTGAGGAAACCAAAATTCTGTCCAGACAGAATTAGGAGAAAAAAGTCTCTTTTGTTAAAGTATCATCTATACGTGTATATATATGTATATGCACTCACACACATAAATATATATATATATATTATTGTTAATTTTCACAAAACTCTGTGAGGCAGGTATTGTTATACCATTTACTGATTAAAAACTAAGGAGCAAAAACTGAGCTGACATAAAAATTTCATTCTGCAAAAGTAGATAAAAGCCATAGGGATTTCTTTGCGCTCTCAAAACAGATGCATATTTCAAAATAAAGGGATTATATCTTTGAAGAAAATTAAGCAACTTGTCCAAGATCACACAGTTAATAAGGGTCATTCCAATAGTGGAACCCAGGTTTATCAGACTCCAAAGTCCAGACAAATTCTCTAATCTAACTGTCCAAAGAAAAATATTTTTATTCTACTTCCACTATGTCCTGTGGTTTATTTTATGTAGAACACTGCCAAATCTGTTTGTCTTGGAACTGGATAAACAGGTCAGGCAAAAGAATAATGGGACAAAAATATCTTTTCAAAATATGAAGAACTTGTTTGATGTTGAGAATAACAACCTTTACTCAGTATGAGATAGTTTTGCCTTGTTTTATTTTGGCTTTTTAAGGTTTCAACTGAAAGTTTGAAAAATCAAATACACTTATTAAATAGTTATTAATACTGAAAGATTGCTCGTAGCTTATCCTGGTTCCCACCCCTCACCAAAATCAACTTACATTTTCATATTGAGTTTTCTATTGAGACTTTTATTTCTTTGTTCTGTATACAATTAAGAAAATTTTCTTTTATGGTGTAACAAAAACTCTGCTGAGTGAACAGGCCCTCATTTTAGAGCTACTCCACTAAGGTCTTTCCCATGGGAGTTCAGACCTTATTTTTATCTGCTTTGCTAGCACTTCTCTCTCTTTTTTTTTAAAGATTTTATTTATTTATTTGACAGAGAGAGACACAGTGAGAGAGAGAACACAAGCAGGGGGAGAGGCAGAGGGAGAGGGAGAAGCAGGCTTCCCAACGAGCAGGAAACAGATGCGGGGCTGGATCCCAGGACCCTGGGATCATGACCTGAGCTGAAGGCAGACGCTTAACAACTGAGCCACCCAGGCGCCCCTGCTAGCACTTATCTTGTGTATTAACCTCTATATACTTCATACCTCTTTTCTTGTGTATTAACTTCTATATAGTTCACACACTCCACAATGTTGGTCATCTAATTTGCTTACCTTGCCCCCTGGGAATCTACCTCCAGGTTCTGCTCAAATACCTCATTCTCCAGGGAATCTCTTAAGATCCTTTTAGCTCTTCCCTGGATTTACACAGACTCTTACCTGTATTACTCTCCTGATACCAGTTTATTCAGTCACTCAATAAATATTTATACATCTCGCTTTGGTATTTGATAATACTTTAGTGGTCAGAATTTTGAGAACATCTTGATGATGTTCATAGTTTCTATCTTGTATTTTGGTTATATATGCACGGGCGTTATTTCCTCATGTAGCCTGTAAACTACCTGGGGACAAGGACGTATGTCATCTCTGTAATCCCTACAGTATTTAAGCCTATTACTCAAACATAACAGGCACTCAATATATATTGTTTAAGTAAATGTTCTCTATGAAAAACAAACAAATGAATGAGTGAGTGAAAATAATATAAATTTATGATATGTGTGATAAAGTTGATTGAGTATGACAACTTACACCCTCTGGAAACAGGGGATAATAATTGTAGGGTTTTATTAAAGAGTAGGAATAAAATATGCATTGTACCTCACCCATCTTGGGTGTTCAATCAGTGAGTGATAACTATATAGCCATGGTCACAGTACACAAACAAAGGAACAATATGGTATTATAGTGGGGGCTTTTGTTATTGATAGCAAACAAAAAGGATTTTAAAAGAGGCGGCGGGGGGGGGTAGGGAGAAAAAAGATAAAGGTAGGTAACAAAAGCAGGCTCAGAACAATGAGGAGAAGTGTTCAAAGAAACAAAAAGGGAAATAGAATAATGACAATAATCTACCCAAATCCTAAACAGGATTTATATCACAAGATACCTTTTCTGCTGCAATAACAAATGATGCAAAGGCACTTTGTCCTGCACAACCACATCTAGAATTACAAAATTTTGACAGAACCATAAAAGATGCAGTCTCCAAGAATTGACCCTCTTTGCTGTGAGAAACATTCCCTTTGTTATCTAGAACAAAGATCATGATCAGTAAGAAGTAGCACACAAATCCTTACAAGGAAAAGGCAGACAATATAGAAAAAGCACATCTGGTAGAATTTAGCTGGGTTGGAAGTAGATTAGAAGAGTAAAAGCAAATTCTAAAATTTTTAAAGGAAGGAATTTAAGTAGCCAGAAATATTACCACATATGTAAAAACACTATATATTAATAAATTCAGGACTTTTAAAGTTGAAATCAAGGACAAGCATTACAAAAAGGAAAATTAATTTTATCAAAAAATTGTAGACTTAAATAAAAAAACATCTCTTTTTCATCTTCCTTTTGATTATCCTATAAACATGTGAACATGGGGCCTATGTAACTGACATGCTGAAATACTTAATTGAGCTCACCTGAAAGCTAGGAGCCCGTGGCCCTACACACATATAGTTGTGATAAAACTGTTTGTGATAATTGACTTTATTTTATTGAATACACACCTCCATTTCCAGAAATGTGAATGATCTGAATAAGCAACAAGTTTTCCTTGAGCAAAACTCCAATCCCAATTAACCCCTATAACTTTCTGTGATTTGAAATCTGTTATGCATCTTAAAGCCTTTTTAGTTCAAGAGTCCCTCAGAAGGGGCGCCTGGGTGGCTCAATCATTAAGTGACTGCCTTTGGCTCAGGTCATGATCCCAGGGTCCTGGGATCGAGTCCCGCATTGGGCTCCCTGCTCAGTGGGGAGCCTGCTTCTCCCTCTCCCACTCCCGTCTCGCTCTATCTCTCTCTGTCAAATGAATAAATAAAAGTCTTTAAAAAAAAAAAGTCCCTTAATAAAAGACAAATCCCTCCTGACAGGGAAATCCTTACTATTAACTAGTACCCTAGTTGAAGCATGTTAACAGCTACCTAAGAACAAACACTTGGAGAATGGAAAAGGTACCTGAAGACGAGAAAAGAGGGGTGTGTGTGTGTGGGTGGGGGGAGGCAGTACTCAGGCTGCAAGGAAGAGAAGGGAGAAGGAGCAAGAGGAAAAACATAAAAGGGCCCTGGTTACCTTACCGTTTCTCTGTTCGGGCTTTGGGGCCTACGTTCATTTGTAACCATTTCTTGCACATAGTTAGGCACGACAGTGTTCAAAACACCAATTCTACTCGGGTTATAAAGATCCTAAATGTAGCCTGGGTCAGTAGGATACAGAAGGCTGGCAGGAGAAAACAGGGAAAAGAGCAAGACAATGGAAACCATTTGTTTCTCTGAAGCTTCCTCAGGCTTCCTCAGACAGTATTGGATCCTTAGGAACCCTTTTGTCCAGAGTCCCCTGCCTACAGAAATGGAACTGGAAAGAGGCTCTGAAACAGAACCACATTTTTTGAGTACCAAGATATTCAAAGTCAGTTTCTGGAGCTTTCTTTGAATTTGAGTTTATAATTAGTATCTGTCTATACCCAGGAGATATTATTTAAGTGTGTTCAACTTCTGTAATAGAAAAGTAAAATCAAGCATTTCAAGGATGTCCTGTTGTCATGGTGAAGAGCAACAAATCAACAGGATACTGGAAGCTACCACAGTAAGGCTGCTGGTGTAGTGGGAAGGATGGGTTTTGGAATCCAGCTGACTTTTGTTAGGATCCAGGCTCTTTTCCAAACTTTATATACATTTCTTAATTTCTTTTGGCCTCAGTTTCCTCATTTATATATGAAAAAGGTAGTATCTCTTCTGCAGAGATAAAAGAATGGAGATAACACATGAAAAGCACTTAGTATATAATTACACCTGGCTATACTACATTTAACAACTTTTAGTTATGATTATTATTATTTTTTAATTATTTTTATTTATTTGAGAGAGAGAAAGCACAAGCAGGGGGATGGGTAGAGGGAAAAGGAGAGAGAGAGAATCTCAAGAAGACTCTTGATCCCAGGACCCTGAGATCATGACCAGAGCTGAACGAAGCTGGAGGCTTAACTGACTGAGCCACCCAAGTGCCTCTGTGATTATTTTTAACTCAGTTCCAGGATACAGCCTTGACCAGAGCATGAGGTATTAAAAACTTAACTTCATTACTTTCACATCTGGCTGCACCTTGATTCTAAGAACTCTGAGTAAAAATAAGAAAAAAGTAAACCCAGGTCAAGATGTTCAGGAGATTCTAATAACTACAATTGGTAAAATGCTGCAAGTGTAGGATTGGTCCTCTAGAGCCTGTTTGAATGTAGAGAAGACCCTTTTGTTCTTCATTATCATGAACACCATAATACAACAATCTAACAAATGCTTAAATGTGGCTATTTTCAGACATAATGTGCTGAGGCTCTTCACTATCCTTGAAGTCTCTCCCAACTCTAGTACATGTTGCTCTTTTGGTATATTTGAGTTTAGGAGCTGAGTCATCTACAATGGATAATGTGTTGCTTTACCACCAAAAATGAGCTTAGTCACTGTGATCAGTAATCTGAAGTAAATTATTTTTCCATCTATAATATAGGAAAGCATCAGGATATAATGTTTACATATCTAAAAAATAGTTATAACCGTACAGTTATATTTGGAACTTTGCCTCAGAAAAGCTTAGGTATTATTACCACCTATACACCTTTCTTTTTAGCCTTTTCTAGGAATGCCCGTTTACAGCTTAAACTTAGCCTATATACAGGCACCTGGGTGGCTCAGTCGGTTAAGCGTCCGACTCGATTTTGGCTCAGGTCATGATCTCAGGGTCATGAAATCAAGCCCCAGTTCCAGCTCCACGCTCAGCAGAGAGTCTGCTTGAGAATTCTCTCTTTCTCCCTCTGCCCCCCCACTCTCATTTTCTCTCTCTCTTTCTCTCTCTCTCTCTCAATTAAATAAATAAATCTTTAAAAAATAATTTAGCGTATATAAATATACACAAATGTGACCATAAGTTCCAGGTACAAATGAGATTATTCACAAGTTAAGATCCAATATCTAATCTACAGGGTTAGCAAATGATCAGTGGCCCAGCTGGAAAACAGAAACGGGGAATACAGTCTACTCTCCACCTTTTCCTTGTGTATATAAGCAATTTGTTCTCCCAGATAAAGGCAAAAGATGGTATAGCAAAATCAAAGATATGTTCACTACTCAAGTGTATATTTCTGATATTGTAGTTCATACCAAATTTAGATATTAAATAGTCCTATCAATTAGCCCCATTTAGTATGGGTTTTAACACCAAGATTCACAGCATGAAGAACAGAAGTGCATAAACCACAAATGACATAAGTATCACTAGCAAATGAAGAAAAAAAATCACACCCACACTGAAATAAAAGAAGATGGATAGGAAAAGAAACCAAGATGTCTTCAAAATGAGGTGCCTCCTATGGGCTTTTCATAGTCCTATTTCACTGGCTGTTTTTCCATTTGAGAATGTGAATAAATTTATACAGTTTCATTGGATCATCATATTATATTTTTATAAAGTAGATGAAATCACAGATTGTTACTGCCAGAAAGATTTCTAATTTGTAAGACAAAAATGTTGGCAAGCCGAACCAATGTGGAACCCGGTCTACATTATCCCATTCTTTTTCTACATTAGCAACACAGTACAGTTTACATCACATATTTAGGCAACATTTTGGAACACCCAGAGTCCTGCTGCCACATCTGAATTAATTCTAACTTTTAAACCCAAGTAACCTAAATACCTCTGATTTTTCGGGACTGCCAAGGGACCATCTAGTTAGATCTTGTCAGGATTTCTAGAATTGGCGCAAATAGGAGATATCTAAATCTTCTTACTGGATCCAAAAAGATTAGATATCTACATGGCATGTAATGAAAAATGAGATAAATGACATAAAGTACCTCTGAGAAAACCTGACATATTATAAGTTTCAATCATTGGTAGCATTTGCTGCCCCTATTGCTAGATAAAATAACTAAAAATTCTTAATCTCTGGAAACAAACTGAAGGTTTCTGGAGTGTTGGGGGTGGGAGGGATGGGGAGGCTGGGTGATAGACACTGGGGAGGGTATGTGCTATGGTGAGCACTGTGAATTGTGTAAGACTGAGGAATCACAGACCTGTACCTCTGAAACAAATAATAAATTATATGTTTAAAAAAGAAGAAGAAGAAGATAGCAGGAAGGGAAAAATGAAGGGGGGGGAAATCGGAGGGAGAGACCAACCATGAGAGACTATGGACTCCTGGAAACAAACTGAGGGTTCTAGAGGGGAGGGGTTAGGGGGATGGTTAGCCTGGTGATGGGTATTAAAGAGGGCACGTATTGAATGGAGCACTGGGTGTTATACGCAAACAATGAATCATGGAACACTACATCAAAAACTAATGATGTAATGTATGGTGATTAACATAACATAATAATAAAAAAAAAAGTTGTCAAGCTTGAGCTTCATCTTATCCTTGTTCTGCCTCTAAATAGCTGTATTAGGTTAACTCTTTTTTTTTTTTCCTTAAGGAATCTCTACACCAATGTGGGGCTCAAACGCATGACCCCGAGATCAAGAGTCACATGCTCTTCTGACGGAGCCAGCCAGGTGCCCCTCTGTTAAGTAACTCAAGACATTTTCTACTTTCTGTCCTCATTTCAGAGATAGGACATGTAATCCTATTTACATCCTGTCTTTTAAGAAGTAAATAGCTATTTTGAAGATTTAAAATACTATGTAAATTTCTGAAGTTAACATCATTATTATAAATGATAAATTCTACTTAAAAAAAAATCTCCCTTTATAAAGTGGCCCAAATTTGACTCACGTGTTTTGACTGTCCTTACCAACCCCTATCCTGACATAGATGACATACTTTTAAATCTAAATCTATTCCCATGATTCATAAAGTTGTCTTCAGACTAAATGATAAAATGTTATGTACATGTAGAAAATTCTTAAGTAGAACTGGCCACAGTATACTGAAGTAAAGGGAGGGTTGAAGGAAGGCAAATATATAATCCTGGTGTCTTTCTGAGAAAATCCATGTTTACTGAAAGGGATATGTTATTGATAAAAGACTTTAAAAAGACTTTAAAGTTGAAGTAATCCACTCTTGTGCTCCATGTTAGTCCCACAGAAATGAATTTGAACTTCGTTTAAATTGCAGCTTCTTTCCTCCCACTACAACATATCCAAATCCTACGGCTGGGAAAAAGGGTCCTGGTTGTTTCTCTCTGTTCTGTGCCAACTTCCCCTGGCCTCTCTCTCCAACCCCACTTCAGCCCTCCCCCCACAGTTGGACAACGGTGCTTCTTTGTCCTCCAGAGTTGACACTTACAGGAAGGATGTTAACAGGCAGGAAATGTCATCCTTGCTTTCTCTGCAGAGTTATTTAAAACATACTCTCCTGGCCTTTCCATGGGTCTTTGGAGGTGCTCCCCTTCATTCGTGATCACTAACCTGCTGTATCCTCGGCAGGGTAAATGCACTTCCTTTGACAGTCACACACAAGTTCTTCAAATTTTTACGGGCACCATGCACTTTTAGCCTCTCTGCTAAGGTCTCATTATTGCTCCATATAATCCAATCAGTCCAGATGTAAGACAGACCCAAACTAATGCCCGTTGACCCACCATTTACTGGGATGTTGTTCCTTTTCAAATGTAGCCCTTGCTGCCTTCCACCTCCTGGCAAGAGGTTCCACCCACAGCCTTGCCTTCTAGACCTTTTTAGCATGAGTCAGACACCAGTTCCTGTGTCATCCAAACTGCAGAGGACAAATATAAAGCACTTCGAGCAAACTTCTGAAAGTCATGCTCACTAGGCTTGAGGTCAGGCAAAAGAACACCCCACACTGCCCTGGAATTGAAAAAGATGGTAGGCATCTGCCAGAGAGATGATAAAACCTTCTATAACACTAATCTGATTAAAGCAGAAAGTCACAAGCAAAAGAAGTAGGCAAACAAGTCACTGGTACAAAACAGTCCATTACTACACCCAGTAAAAATGAAAATGTAATATATAATAAATACCTCAATAATAGGTCACAGGAAAAATGCAGTTTATTTAATAAATGATATCAGTATCATAACTAGATCTTCATCTGGAAAGAAATAAAGTGTTAGCCCTCCCCAATGTCATGTTCAAAAATGAAAAGAGCAATGGATTAAAGATTTAATGTAAAAAAATAAAAATATTTTTTAAAAATAGGAAAGTGTGAGGGTCAGGGAAAAAAACTCTTCAAAAAACCCCAAACAAAAAAAAGCAAGGGGCACCTGGTGGCTCAGTCAGTTAAGTGCCTGTCCCTTGATTTTGGCTCAGGTAGATCATGAGCTCCACACTCAACGGGGAGTCTGCTCGAAGATTCTCTCCCTCTGCCCCTACTGCCCCCCCTCCAAAATAAATAAATAAATCTTAAAAAAAAAAAAAGAAACTATAATGGAAAAAGTTTACAGCGTTGACTTCATAATAATACAAATTACACAAAGGCAAAACAATATCATAAGTAAGATAGAAAGAGAGAGAGAAAGAGATGGAGAAAAGGTTTGAAATATATAAAGAGGCAGAGGTTTATATCTCTAATGTGAAAAAAGAACTCTTAAAACTCAATAAGAAAAGAAACAAACATGGGTACAAGCTGGGATTCATAAAAGAGGAAATGCAAATGGACCAAAAAGTTTTTTAAAAACTTCTTGTAAAAGATGTCAGATCTCACTAGCAGCTAAGGAAATGCAACTCAAAACAACACAATACCCTCATTTTTTTATATAACAAATTAACAAAATTTTTAAAAATTCATAACATTTAGTGGAATAGAGTATAAAAATGGCGAAGTTGTGAATTACAGTACACATTTTTTTCTGATGTCACTTTTGGAAATCTATAGAGGTGGATATATTTCTTTCTGAGGGGATAGAGGTCATGAATGATTTAGATTTATGTGCTGACCTAGATGAATGTTTATGGTATATAGTTAAATAAACATAGCAACAAGGTAAGTCACATATATAATGATGATCCTATCTATATGAATAAAAGTAGGTGGAACATATGTATATAACGTATATAATTATATATGTCATATATATTTTTATGTGTGTATGGAAAGAAATATAAATGATATATACCAAATTGACTTTTTATATTTTTGTGTCATTTGGGGGTTTTAAAAAATAACTTTCTCATTTTTTTTTTTTTTAGAGAGAGAGAGAGCGTGCATTACAATCAGTGGTGGAGGGGGAGAGAGAGAGAGAGAGAGAGAATCTTAAGCAGGTTCCACACTCAGCACAGACCCGTGCAGGGCTTGATCTCATGACTGCAAGATCATGACCTGAGTTGAAACCAAGAGTTGGATGCTTAACCAACTGACCACCCAGGTGCCTCTATCATTTTTGAACTTTGAAAGAAAACACCAATAAGTGTGTGTTGTGTGTGTGTATCGTACAGACAACTAATGCTCTAGGATTTCAAGGGAGAGAGAAAGGGGGATATGGAGAACATGGGGCTTGATCAGAATGAGAAGGATGGGTTTGGAGGAATTAGATAAACAAAGAGGGGTCTTTCAGACCATGGGCAAAGCAGGAGGAAAGAAATATTATCTGGAATCACTTTGACTCACTTCAAATGCTCTAAACCACTTGTAACTACATACTTGAAAAAAGTCAAAATACATATCCATCTATTTGTGTGTGAACAAGCAATATTATTACTATTACATGATCTAACATTACATAGAATTTTTGTCACTATCGGGAAATTATAGACAAAGTAATTAGAAAACCCAAAGAGTCTTATATTTCTTAGTATTAACTTTACCTTACATTTTTTTTCAAAGCAAAAAATAAGTGAATTGCAACTCACCACAACCCAAATAAATGAACTCCCTTTACCTTATCATTGACCATCCTCTTCATTCACTGCTGCTTCTATACTGTAAGATCATCAGATTTTTAAAAAATTACACATTGAGTCACCAATATGTATAAATCTCTGCACACATGTAACGTGAGTGACACTTCTTGCCCTGCAGAGAACCAGTTATATAAATAAAGGGATCTTTGTTTATATAAGTTTTAATCCTCTGATAAAATTTCTTTGGCTCTGAGGGTTACCTAAAACAGGTTATAGAAAAGATTAGTCAGTTGGAGCCAGAGGCGCCTCCCTTGTTGTTTCTTCTTAACAGTTAACCCTTACGTGGCTGTGGCTCTGACCATAACATCCTGTTAAAACAGTAAAGAAAAACTCAGTGAGTGAGTAAGTAATTAGTTAATAAGTTTTTAACTTGCTAAGCCTTCAGTATTTTTCTTTTGTGCCTTAAAAAGTCTTTTGTAAATCCAAGAATTACTTACTGATTTACTCATTTATTAAACAAAATGCTAACATGTTAAGCATTAGTTCAATTTTCTGGGTGACTGGATAACCTAAGAAAAAAATGACACTGGGGCGCCTGGGTGGCTCAGTCGGTTAAGTGTCTGCCTTTGGCTTGGGTCATGGTCCCAGGGTCCTGGGATCGAGTACCACATCGAGCTCCTTGCTTAGCTGGGAGCCTGCTTCTCCCTCTGCCTGCCACTTCCCCTGCTTGTGTTCTCTCTCTCTCTGACAAATAAATAAATATTTAAAAACAAACAAACAAACAAAAAAAGATGATACCCAAATAGGAATAAACTTGGAAGAAATAAACTTGGAACAGTGCTGTGGACAGGAACATTCATTTCTATAGGGTGCCACCAACATTTCTGAACAGTAGACTGAAGGGAGAAAACCAATGTTTACCAATTATTCCATTGGTAGCTTGCTACCCAGATTGGATGAGTGAAAGATTAGGGGCTATGTCATGTGCTGAGGTGGTCATATTCAGGTAAAAAGGATGAAAGATGAAAGGATGGTTGGATTAACATGCTACACATGCTATGGAATGCTTACAAGAACCGGCTAAACCAGCTCCAGAACTACAAGTTGTGATCTTGAACAAGTTCATTATCCTCAGTTTTTTGACCTATGCTAAGGGGTGATTATGGCATCCACATCAAATAATGGCTGAGATGATCATTCTTTCATTAAACAAATATTTGCTGAGCGCCTATTCTATGCCAAATACTATCCCAGGTGGTAAGAAGTCTAGATCTCTATTTCATAGACCTTTGTTCTGATTGAAGGAAGATAATAAACAAGTCAACATAATAAGATTAAGAGGGAATATTTTCCCTCACTAGGCCTATTTATTTATTTATTTTAAGATTTTATTTATTTTTTTGACAGAGAGAGACATAGCGAGAGCAGGAACACAAGCGGGGAGAGTGGGAGAGGGAGAAGCAGGCTTCCCGCAGAGCAGGGAGCCCGATGTGGGACTCGATCCCAGGACCCTGGGATCATGACCTGAGCCGAAGGCTGACGCCTAATGACTGAGCCACCCGGGCGCCCTCACTAGGCCTATTTAATAAATATATTTTAAAAACTCTCAGGGGCTTGGACAGAGGCAGGATCAAGATGGGACTTATTGTTTTCAGAACTGAGATGTCTTTCCGAGACTAATCTACAAACTCTGTCTACACTTCAATTGCCTGTGTACTTTTAAGTTTGAAGCTGTTTAGAAATAAAGTAAGCTTTATCCTATCGGCCATGCAGAAGTTGTTTTAAGATAGCTGTGGGGATCTTCGGACATATTTTTTTCAATCCTCATTTTTAAAGTGAATAAGAAGTTCACCTTTTGCAGTGACTATGTTCTGCCTTGTCTGTAAGCACCCCCTCAATGACACACACACACACACACACACACACACACACTAAAAGGGTAGCCTGTTTTCCTGACTCATATGCCTGCCTGCCTAGGACTTTTACTTGGCAACTTATAGGACCAGCATCTTCTACATGATACTGACCGTGCTGGATTTTCATCCGCAGGGAAGGGACTGGGATACTCCTTTAGTGAATAGCTTTTTTAGTGGACTCACTAGCCAAGTGCAGAGGAACTTATGCACAGGTCTTTGGGTGCAACGCAGCATACGGTAAAATAGTACTAAACATTGTTGAAGAATCAAAGTAAATGTTGGAAGCAGAGGCAGGGTCGACAGCTTAAAGGACTTTGTGTTTCATAGCTGCTGATGTAGATATTTATTCAAAGAAGAGGCATCCAAAAATAACTGAGAAGCTTCTTTTAAACTCCTTTTACTGTTTGCTTCCCTCAAGTCCTCACCTCATATTTGTAGCTCTGCACATAGTGTTCTTTGGCAATAATTCCACTGTAAAGATCCTATAGTCTGGATCGTAGGATTGTGTTTCTTCTCATATTCCAAGTTGTGGGAACCATTGAGGCATAACACATTAAAGCCTAAGTTCTGGCCTAAATACCATCTCACCACCCAGGCAAACATGCTGTATTGATGCCTGTTCCCCCACCATAAAATATACAGACTAACCATTGGATGGATAAGATTGAACAGGGTTTAGAAAACTATGCTTTGGGGCCAAATCTGGCCTGCCACTTACTTTTGTAATCAAAGTTTTATTGGAACACAGCCACACTCAACCATTCAAATTTTATCCCTGGCTGCTATCAATGAAAGCATTGAATAGTTGTGACAGTGATCTTATAGCCTGTGAAGCCTAAAATGTTTAATGTTTAGCCCTTTATAGAAACAAGTTTGCTGACCCCTAGTATAGAATAATGCTTCTGGTAGCAGGAAGGCCAGTGTGGAGTCATGTTAGCAGAAGTTCTGATAAAAATTGGGACTTACAGCTATCCAGATACCAATGTGAAGTGTTGGAATGAATCCATGTGTGGCTAGTGACCCACTACCATCCTTGCCTCAAATAACCTTTGAGATCGTTGTTATATCACTGAGTTCTAAGGTTCAGAAGCTTCCTTCAGAGTCTGCACATCCTACTATCTCTCTCTGAACTTCAAAGACATTATGTGTGTTCTCTTCACTCCATTGCACACATTCTTTCCCCTCAGTGAGCACTGGTTATTCAGGGAGCTCCCTCATAACTTTTTAAAATCTATTTAAATAGTATTTATTTATTTTTTCAAGTTTTATTTAGTTAATCTACAGTGTAACTTTAGTTTCAGGTGTACAATTTAGTGATTCAACACTTACATAACACCCACTGCTCATCACAAATGCACTCCTTACTCCCCATCACTTATTTAACCCATCCCCCCACCCACCTCCCCTCTGGTAACCATCAATTTGTTCTCTCTAGTTAAAAGTCTGTTTTTTGGTTTGCCTCTCTCTTTTCCTCCCCTGTGATTGTTTTGTTTCTTAAATTCCACATATGTGTGAAATCACATGATATTTGTCTTTCTCTCACTGACCTACTTCACTTACCCATTAGCTCCATCTGCATCATTGCAATGACAAGACTTCAATCTTCTTTATGACTGAGTAATATTCTATTATATGTATATACCACATCTTCTTTATCCATTCATGGCCATAGCAACTTCTTACTAGATATGTCTCCTGGGGTAAGGGAAACAAAGGCAAAAAAAAAAAAAAACCCACAAAAAACTATTGGGACTTCATCAAAATAAAAAGTTTCTGTACAGTAAAGGAAACAATCAATAAAACTGAAAGGTTTTAGAAATGGGAGAAGATATTTGCAAATGACTTCTCTGATAAAAGGTTAGTACCAAAAATATTTTTAAAACTTATACAATTCAACACCCAAAAACCAAATAATCCAATTTAAAAATGGGCAGAAGACATGAATAGACATTTTTCTGAAGAAGACATACACATGGCCAACAGACACATGAAAAGATGCTCAACATCACTCATCATCAGGGAAATACAAATCAAAACCACAATGAGATATCACCTCACACCAGTCAGAATGGCTAAAATCAACAACACAAGAAACAACAGATGTTGGCAAGGATGTGGAGAAAGGGGAACTCTCTTGCACTGTTGGTGGGAATGCAAACTGGTGCAGCCACTCTGGAAAACAGTACGGAGGTTCCTCAAACCGTTCAAAATAGAACTACCTTATGATCCAGGAATTTCACTGTTATGTATTTACCCAAAGAATAAAAAAAAAACTAATTAAAAGGGATACATGCATCCCTCATAATTTTTTTTCCTGTGCTCTGTTTTTAAAAAGTGGAAAGTAACTCAGGAAATCATTCATTTATACAAAAAATATATTTTATGGGACCTCAGGAACACAGAATTACTTTAATCACACCTCTTGGTTTACTTGTTCCCATCTTTGTCCATGCATGGGTGCTTTTATTTGCAAAACCTAAGATCTTATCAATAAACTGCATCTAACTGTCTGATTTTCCCCACCAACCCATCTCATGTCTCACCCAGTTCAAGGTAACCATCCACTTGAATCTTGTGTTCATCGTGAATCTTTCATCCATCATTCCTTTGTTTTCATTTTTATGTATTGCATTTGCATATGCATATGCATTTATGTATATTCCTAAAGAGAGAGTATGTGTGTGTGTGTGTGTGCACATCCATGCATGCATGCATATGTTTAATTGTTTTAAACTTTATAAAGAAAGTTTCAGGCTGTGTATAATTTGAGGGGACCCTTTTTTTTCACCTATTGCTATGATTCATTCATTTTGTTGGATATAATATCATTATAGTTAATTCGTTTTTATTGCCAAATAAAACTCCATTGGGTGGATGTACCACAGTTAAGTCATCTACTTTCCCATTAAGAACATGTGGGTTTGTGAGATCATGGAAAATATATATTGGTCTCTGCTCCCTGTCCCTGACACAAGCTCCCAAAACCCTTGTAATTTCCTAAGTGATAAGAGAACTAAGAGTATCTTGTTCTAATATTTGTTTTTGACCCCATCCCTGATACAGGGTTCCTGGATATTCTATTGAGGCATCTCTAGGTGAGCTCCTGGGATGGCTCCTAGTCAAATTTTTCAGTTTTTAAAAATGTATTGCCAATGCCTATTTGTGACAAGAAAACCCTGTCCAAAATATTTTTTATTTAAATTCAATTAATTAACATATTATTAGTTTCAGAGGTAGAGTTCAGTGATTTATCAGCTGCCTATAACATGCAGTGCTCATTACATCACATGCCCTCCTTAATGCCCATCACCCAGTTACCCCAACCCCCCCAAACTCCCCTCCAACAACCCTCAGTTTGTTTCCTATGATTAAGAGTCTCAGGGTGCCTGGGTGGCTCGGTCAGTTAAGTGTCTGCCTTCAGCTCTGGTCATGACCCCAGGGTCCTGGGATCAAGCCCCACGTTGGTCTCCCTGCTCAGCGGGGAGCCTGCTTCTCCCTCTGCCTGCCACTCCCCCTGCTTGTGCTCTCTCTCTCTCTCTGACAAATAAATAAATAAAATCTTAAAAATAAAAAGAAACAAAACAGAGAATCATAAGGGAAGGGAAGGAAAAATAAAATAAGATGAAATCAGAGCAGGAGACAAACCATAAGAGACTCTTAAAAAAAAAGATTTTATTTATTTATTTGACAGAGAGAGAGAGAGAGTACAAGCAAGGGGAGGAATAGAGGGAGAGGGAGAGGCAGACTCCCCGCTGAGCAAGGAGCCTGATGCGGGACTTGACCTGAGCCAAAGGCAGACGCTTAACCAACTGAGCCACTCAGGCATCCCTGTTTTGTTTCTTAAATTCCACATATGAGGGTGCCTGGGTGGCTCAGTTGGTTAGGCGACTGCCTTCGGCTCAGGTCGTGATCCTGGAGTCCCGGGATCGAGTCCCGCATCAGGCTCCCTGCTTGGCAGGGAGTCTGCTTCTC
>NC_138373.1:83091912-83110418 GCF_054177405.1 Leptonychotes weddellii
CTCTCATTCTCTCTCTCTCAAATAAATAAAATCTTAAAAAAAAAAAAATTCCACATATGAGTGAAAGCATATGTTAATTGTCTTTCTCTGATTGACTTATTTCACTTAACATAATACCCTCTAGTTCCATCCACATCATTGCAAATGGTAAGATTTTATTTTTTGCTGACTGAGTAATATTCCTTCATATATATATACCACTTCTTCTTTATACATTTATCTGTCAGTGGACACCTGGGCTCTTCCCGCAGTTTTGCTATTGTGGACATTGCTGCTGTAAACACTGGGGTGCAGGTACCCCTTCAGATCACTATTTTTGTAACCTTTGGGTAAATACCCAGTAGTGAAACTGCTGGGTCCTAGGGTAACTCTACTTTCAACCTTTTAGGAACCTCCATACTGTTTCCAGAGTGGCTGTACCAGCTTGTCCCAACAGTGTAAGAGGGTTCTCCTTTCTCCACATCCTCGCCAACATTTATTGTTTCCTGTCTTGTTAATTTTAGCCATTCTACCTGGCGTGAGGTGGTATCTCATTGTGGTTTTGATTTCTATTTCCTTGGTGCCAAGTGATGTTGAGCATTTTTCATGTGTCCGTTGGCCATTTGTATGTTTTCTTTACAGAGATGTCTGTTTATGTCTTCTGCCTATTTCTTGACTGGATTATTTGTTTTTTGGGTGTTGAGTTTGAGAAGTTCTTTATAGATTTTATAGATACTAGCCCTTTATCTGATAAGATATTTGCAAATATCTTCTCCCATTCTGTCCATTGTCTTTTGGTTTTGTTGACCAAAAAGCATTTTATCTTGAGTCCCAATAGTTCATTTTTGCTTTGTTTCTCTTGCCTTAGGAGATGTGTCTATCAAGAAGTTGCTGCGGCTGAGTTCAAAGAGGTGTTCTTCTCTAGGATTTTGATGGACTCCTGTCTCACGTT
Organism: Leptonychotes weddellii; assembly: GCF_054177405.1. Taxonomy (NCBI): domain Eukaryota; kingdom Metazoa; phylum Chordata; class Mammalia; order Carnivora; family Phocidae; genus Leptonychotes; species Leptonychotes weddellii. Next base: position 83,092,844 of record NC_138373.1, read on the forward strand.
TAGGTCTTTCATCCATCTTGAGTTTATTTTTGTGTATGTTGTAAGAAAATGGTCTAGTTCCATTCTTCTATATGTGGCTGTCCAATTTTCCCAGCACCATTTGTTGAAGAGACTGTCTTTTTTACATTGGATATTCTTTCCTGCTTTGACAAAGAATAGTTGTCCATAGAGTTGAGGGTCCATTTCTGGGCTCTCTGTTCTGTTCCATTGATCTGTGTCAGTTTTTGTGCCAGTACAATACTGTCTTGATGATTACAGTTTTGTAATACAGCTTGAAGTCTGGCATTTAATGCCCCCAGCTTTGGTTTTCTTTTTCAACATTCCTCTGGCTATTCAGGATCTTTTCTGGTTCTATACATATTTTAAGATTATTGTTCCAAGCTCTGTGAAAAATGATGATGCTATTTTGATAGGGATTGCATTCAATGTGTAGATGGCTCTACACATTTTAACAATATTTATTCTTCCAATCCATGAGTATGGAATGTTTTCCATCTCTTTGTGTCTTCCTCAGTTTCTTTCCTAAGTGTTCTGTAGTTTTCAGAGTGCATATCCTTTACCTCTTTGGTTAGGTTTATTTCTAGGTATCTTATGCTAGCTTTGGTGCAGTTATAAATGGGATCGATTCCTTAATTTCTCTTTCTTCTGTCTCATTGTTAGTGAATAGAAATGTAACTGATGTCTGCACATTGATTTTATATCCTGCCACTTTGCTGAATTCCTGTATGAGTTCTAGCAAATTTTGGGTGGAGTCCTTAGGGTTTTCCACATAGAGTATCATGTCATCTGTGAAGAGTGAGAGTTTGATTTCTTCTTTGTCAATTTGGATGCTTTTTGTTTCTTTTTGTTGTCTGATTGCTGAGGCTAGGCCTTCAGGTACTATGTTGAACAACAGTGGTGAGAGTGGGCATCCCTGTCGTGTTCCTTACCTTAGGGGAAAAGCTCTCAGGGTTTCCCCATTGAGAATGATATTTGCTGTGGGCTTTTCACATATGGCTTTTAAGAAATTGAGGTATGTTTCTTCTATCCCTACACTGTGGAGAGTTTTAGTCAAGAAAGGATGCTATATTTTGTCAAATGCTTTTTCTCCATCAATTGAGAGGATCATATGGTTCTTGTCCTTTCTTTTATTAATGTAGTGTATCACAGTGATTGATTTGCAGATGTTGAACCTCCCTTGCAGTCCAGGAATAAATCCCACTTGGTCATGGTGAACAATCATTTTAATGTACTGTTGGATCCAATTGGAGATCTTGGTGAGAATTTTTGCATCCTTTTCATCAGGGATATTGGTCTGTAATTCTCCTTTTTGATAGGGTCTTTGTCTGGTTTTGGGATCAAGGTAATGCTGGCCTCATAGAAAGAGTTTGGAAGTTTTCCTTCCATTTCTATTTTTTGAAACAACTTCAAAAGAATAAGAATTAATTATTCTTTAAATGTTTGGTAGAATTCCACAGGGAGGTCATTTGGTCCTGGGCTCTTGTTTGTTGTGATATTTTTGATTACTGCTTCAGTTTCTTTGCTGGTTATGGGTCTGTTCAGGTTTTCTATTTCTTCCTGTTTCAGTTTTAGTAGTTTATATGTTTCTAGGAATGCATCCGTTTCTTCCAGATTGCCTAATTTGTTGGCATATAGTTGCTCATGTTATAATTGTTTGTATTTCTATGGTGTTGGTTCTGATCTCTCCTCTTTCCTTCATAATTTCATTTATTTGGGTCCTTTCTTTTTTCTTTTTTATAAGTCTGGCTAGGAGTGTATTGATCTTACTAATTCTTTCAGAGAACCAGCTCCTAGTTTCATTGATCTGTTCTACTGTTCATTTGGTTTCTGTATCATTGATTTCTTCCCTGATCTTTATTATTTCTCTTCTCCTGCCAGATTTAGGCTTTATTTGCTGTTCTTTCTCCAGCTCCTATAGGTTTAAGTTTAGCTTGTGTATTTGAGACCTTTCTTGTTTCTTGAGAAAGACTTGTATTGCTATACACTTCACTTTAATGACTGCCTTTGCTGCATCCCAAAGGTTTTGTAGAGTAGTGTTTTCATTTTCATTTGTTTTCATGGATTTTTTAAAATTTTTCTTTAATTTCCTGGTTGACTCATTCATTCTTTACTAGAATGCTCTTTAACCTCCAAGTGTTTGTGTTCCTTCCAAATTTTCTTTTGTGATTGAGTTCAAGTTTTAAAGTACTGTGGTCTGAAAATATGCATAGTATGATCTTAATCTTTTTGTACCAGTTGAGACCTGATTTGTGACCCAGAACATGATCTATTCTGAAGAATGTTCCATGTTCACTCAAAAAGAATGTGTATTCTGTTGGTTTAGGATGAAATACTCCGAATATATCTGTGAAGTCCATTTGGTCTAGTGTGTCATTCACAGTCCTTGTTTCCTTGTCAATCTTCTGCTTAGATGATCTGTGCATTGCTGTGAGTGGGGTATTAAAGTCCCCTACTATTATTGTATTATTATCAATGTGTTTCTTTAATTTTGTTATTAATTGGCTTATATAATTGGCTGCTCCCAAGTTAGGGGCATAAATATTTACAATTGTTAGATCTTCTTGTTGGATAAACCCTTTAATTATGATATAGTGTCCTTCTTCATCTCTTATTACAGTCTTTGGTTTAAAATCTTATTGGTCTGATATAATGATTGCTACCCAGGTTTCTTTTGATGTCCATTAGCATGACATGATTCTCCACCCCCTCACTTTCAATCTAGAAATGTCTTTGGGTCTAAAATGAGTCTCTTGTTGATGAGTTATTGATGGGTCTTTTTTTTTTTTATCCAATCTGATACCCTGTGTCTTTTAATTGGATAAGTTAGCCCATTTATATTCAGAGTAATTATTGAAAGACATGAATTCAGTGCCATTGTATTACTTGTATATTCTGTTTCTGTATATTATCTCTGTTCCTTTCTGATCATTGTTACTTTTAGGCTCTGTCTTCACTTAAAGGATCCCCTTTAATATTTCTTGCAGGGCTGGTTTAGTGATCACAAATTCTTTAAGTTTCTTTTTGTCCTGGAAGCTTTTTATCACTTCTTCTATTTTGAATGACATCCTAGCTGGATAAAATATTCTTGGCTGCATATTTTTCTCATTTAGCACCTTGACTATATCATGACAGTCCTTTCTGGCCTGCCAGGTCTCTGTGGACAGGTCTGCTGCCAGCCTTATTTCTACCTTTGTATGTTAAGGACCTCTTGTTCTGAGCTGCTGCTGCTTTCAGGATTTTCTCTTTATCTCCAAAATTTGTGAGCTTCACTATTATATGTCAGGGTGTTGACCTATTTTTATTGATTTCAAGGGGTCTTCTCTGTGCCTCCTGGACTTGAATGCCTATTTCCTTCCCCAGATTAGGGAAGTTCTCAGCTATAATTCGTACAAATAAACCTGCCTTTCTCTCTCTCCCTCTCTCTCTCTCTTTCCTCTTCCTCTGGGACCCTAATTATTCTAATATTGTTTCACTTTATGGTATCACTGATCTCTTGAATCCTCCCCTCATGATCCAGTAGTTGTTTATCTCTCTTTTTTTCAGCTTCCTTATTCTCCATCATTTTGTCTTCTATATCACTGTCTCTCTCTTCTGCCTCTTACTTCTAGCAGTAAGAACCTCCATTTTTTTATTGCATCTCAGTAATACTCTTTTCCATTTCAAACTGATTAGATTTTAGTTCTTTTCTTTCTCTGGTAAGGGATTCTCTAGAGTCTTCTATGCTTTTCTCAAACCCAGCTAGTAATTTTATAATTGTTTTTTTTTAATTCTAATTCCAACACCTTACTTATATCATATTGATTAAATCTCTGGCGGTAAGTACTGCTTCTTATTCTCTTTTTTGTGGTGAGTTCTCCCATCTTGTCATTATGTCCAGAAAAGAATAGATGAAAGAGAAAAAATACAAAAATAGCAACAATGACACCAGAAAGATATACACTAAACAAATCAGAAAAGAACAGAAACAAAAAAAAAAAAAGGGAGAGGAAAAAATACTGAGAATAAAGTCAAACAGAAGGTGAACAGAACAATAAACTAGATCCAGCTCTGTTTGTTAGAAGAAACTAGATCCCAAAATAGGAAAGAAAGAAAAACTTATATATATATTTATACAAAAATAAAATTGACTATAATGAATGGAAACCAAAAATGAAAAATATATATATGATGTAAATATAAAAATAAAAATTAAAAAAGACTTAAAAAAAGAATTGATAGAATAAGAAAATAGCTGGAAAGGAAAAAAATTGAAACTGAAAGACAAAAGAATCATAAGAAAAAACCACAAATGCTATATACTATTTTCCCCTAGCACTGGAGTCTTGCAGTTCTCTATGATCGGTAAACTTGGCGTTAGCTGGATGTTCCTGCTGGTCTTCTGGGGTAGGGGCTTGTAGCTCTGATTCTCAGGTGTCTTTGCCCTGGTTGGAATTGCACCACCTTTTCCAGGGGGCCAGGCTAAGTAAGCAGTTCCAGATTGCTCTCTTTGGTTTTTGTTCCCTGAAGGATTTCAGCACTGATTTGAGGGACATAAATGTCAGTGCCTCGATCTTTAACCCCAGAGCTGAAAGTTCAAACCCCTCACTCTTCAGTGCACCCTGCCAGAAAAGCAGTCAATCGCTCATCTCCCTGGTTTCCCTCTGAACTCTATGTTCACCCAGCTGTGACCAAGTATTTTTATCTCAGGCATGTGACCCTGCTTCAAGTTGCCACACTTTACAGACAGACTGCTGTGGTGCCCATCCATGCTGCTCTTCCTGGGGCAGGGAAGAGGGTCTCGCCATGCTTCTGCCTCCTGCTGGGCCCCTGCTTGAAGAGTGGTTACCCAACCATGCAGCAGTTCACAGTTTATGGCAACACCGAACAAAAAGATGGCACCTGGGCTCACTGCATTGTCTCTGCTCCAGTGCCTGGGATCTCTGCTGCACTCAAGCACCCCTGTTCTTTTTGTGATCCCGGGGATCCTGAGACCATGCTGTCACACCTGGGATTCCACCTCTCTTCACCACCTGAGCCTTCCAGGCAGGGATGTTCCCCACCACAGCAGACTTCTAAAAGTTCTGATTTTGTGCTCCACTGATATATCACTTTCCAGTAGCTGGTTTACAGAGGCTCCCTCCCCCACAGTTTATCTTCTAATGTATCACCTTGGTTTCACATCTCCACACCTCCTACCTTGCAAAAAGTAGTCACTCTTCTATTTGTAGAATTGTAGCAATTCTTTTCTCAGATCTAAGGTTGATTTTGTAGGTGTTCAGAATGATTTGATAACTATCTAACTGAATTCCAGGAACCAGACGAGATTAGGGTTCCCTACTCCTCAGCCATCCTAACTCCAAGTTCCCAAAAATATATTTTTTAAAAAACTAAATTTTTTCAAATGATGCTTTAAAATTTTGTTTTTGATATGTAGATCTTTAATGTATCTAGAGTTGATTTTTCTATATGATATGAGATAGTAATCCAATATATTTATTGGACAATTTCTCATTTCCCCATTGATTTCTTATGACATCACAGTCATATGCCAAAATTCCAAACACATTTGGGTCTCTTTCTAGGCTCTCATTTTATTCTATTTGTCAATTTATGTCTGCACTATTACCACACTGTGTTTATTACCATGTCTTTATAATAATTATTAGAATAATAAACTAAGTCTTATTCCTCACAGACTTTCCTTAGAAGCACCCTGCTTGTGACCTTTTACTTGGCCATATAAAATCAGAATAATCATCAAGTTTCATATCTATGAATTGTATTAAATCTATGGATCAATTTTGTGGGGAAATTCCATCAGTATGATATTTAGCTCTATCTATGATCATTGTATATCTATCTGGAATTTTAAAAATATTTCTAAATAAAGTTTCATAATTATTCTTATAAATATAACAAATATATTTTGTTAAATTTAACCATTTCATAGATGATTTTATAAGTTTAAGGTCCTTTTCCTTCTATTCCTAAGTTATTTAAAATATTTACCATGATTACCTGTTGGATTTTTTCAACCATTAATCAAATGATAATATGTTTTTCTCTCTTAATCTGTTAATGAGTTACATTTATGAATTTGTTTTGTTAGTTTTCTAAGAGAACCAACTTTGGACTTTCTCACTCTTTAAGAAGTAAGAGTTAATTTATCTAAAACTAATTCTCTGTAGCCTAGGCCCTGCAAAGCTCCACTGGAAACCAGCTACTTTTTAGTCCTTAGGCAATCATTCTTGGTAGAGTTTTAAGATGAAGACTCAGACCCCAAGTTCTGTGAGGTTTGGATCTCAGCCCTTGAGGGCTGGTGCTTTCCCATTAATGAATGCCATAGCAAAGGATTAGGGATAAAGACCAAGATTCTACCATGTTACAGTGCTGTGACTTGTACTCTTGGACTTCAGTCCTTGAATGTGCCAGGAAAAATGTCTTATGACTTATTTAAGATAAGTAAGTCATACTTATCGTCAGTACTATAGATACTTAGTTTATTGCTTGTGATGCTTTCTTCTTTTCTAATGTGAGTTCTTAAAGTTATAAATTTATCTTGAAGTTCCACATATTTTGATAAATAGTATTTTTTTACCATTCAGTTCTAAACCATTTTTAATTTTTGTTATGGTTTTTTCTAACCTATGACTTATTTGGTAGCATTTTTTTAAATTTCCAAACGTAGGGATTTTGTATTTATATTTTGTTGTTAAATTCTAACTTCTAATTCACTCTAGCTTGTTAATAGTATTGTTCAGATATTTTAAATCTTTCTAACCTTCTATATGTTTGACTTATCAATAATCAGAAGAGTGTACTGACATTCAGTACTTTTAAAATTAATTTGTATGTCAGGCCCCACAAAACGGAGGTCACCTCAGTGACCTGGCCAATATCACAAATGTAAACCTAAATCAGCCTGCACTCAGAAAACACCTCTCAAAGAACCCTAAAATACACCAATTCCTCCAACTTAGCTTTAGTAGGTTACCTTACCCTAGAAAATAGAACCTGCTACCCTAAATTCCCAGCCAATCATGCCGTTTCCAAGTTGCCCCTTCTAAAGTTCTACAAAACTCCCTCTTACTCCAAATCCCTTGGGAACAGTGTTCCACTGCTTGTGAGGCACTGTAATCCCTCAACCCATGAATTGCTTTTCCTTGAATAAAGGGCATCTCTTGTCACTAAATTGTTTTAGTTTTATCATTTGACAGTACAACAGTGGATATATCAATGTCTCTAATGTCTATTAATTGTGATTCATGTTATTTTAAGGTTTAAAATTTCTACATTTTCCAAATGTATTGAAATCTTTATCTTTATGTGATAAAGACCCTTTTCCACCTTCAGGTTTCCCCATCTCAGTGGATGGCATATCATCCCATCATCCTTCTGGCTACTTAAGTAAAAAACTCTGGAGCAATATTTGCTTCTCTTTATCTTCCTACATTTCTCTCCCAGAATTCAATGCTGATTTTTCCCAGAGTACATTTTTTCTGACCCAGGATAAACAATTGCAAAATGGATTAAATTTTGTGGATTATGGGCCAAAGTTTGACTGGAGAGGAAAGAAGAGAAGAAATTGTTCTGCAAATGGTGAGGAGGGGAAGCTCTTTCAAGGTCACTAATGACTAATGATTTTATGTCCAGTTTTGTCCAGGACAGTTCTGGTTTATGTCTCTTGTCTTGGCGGAATTCTTAATGGCATCCCTTTTCAGTTTTAGAAATGTCTAGTATACATGATAAAAAGTATATAGTCAACCTCCCCAAGTCCTATTGATTCTTTCTTCAAAATATATTCAGAATCCAAATACTTCTTCCTGATACAAGCCACCATCTTCTCTTACCTGCTGCGTTTTTTTCTCTTTGCTTTTGACCTTGCCTTCAGAGCATGTCACACATGTTCAAAACCCTGCAATGATTCCTCATTTCATTAAATAAGTGGCAAAATTCTCACATGGTCTACAAAGCTCTACTTAATCTGTCTACCTCTTCCCTGATCCTTTCTCACCTCATATTTTACTCTTTCCCCCTCAGGGCTCTGTTCTACCCAGATTGGCCTCCTGGCAATGCCTTGTTCCTGCCAGATATGTTCCCATTTAGAGGCCTTTACACTTATTGCCCACCACATTGTCCTTGCCCCACCACTTATAATGCTCTTCTCTCAGACATCTGCATGGCTTTTTCATTACCTTCATGTCTTAGCTCAAACGTCACCTTTTCAATGAGACCTCCGTTGTGACTTTGATGAAAATTGTACCAGCACACCTCCACACATATTACTGATCCCACTTTTCTTGTTCTAATTGTTTTCCATACATTTAGCACTTTTAAACATACAACCCTGTATATTTTATTTATTTTATTGTCTGTTCCCCTGGTAGGGCAGAAATTTTTGTTTGTTTTATTCACAAATATATTCCAAGTGCCCAGAATAATGTCTGGCTCATAGCAGATGCTCAGTAAATATTTCTTGAATGAATAAGTCAGTGAAAATGTGATGATTTTTAACCTTTTAAATAACATTAGAATGATTGTGTTGATAACCCAAATGTTCACTTATTAATGATTTTATGTTCTTCATTACAAAAGTAAAAATTATTGACTTTTTTGAGCATATTTGCCTAATTTTGATTAATACAAACTTTTATGAAACTGAAGGAATATATTTAGACTTAGAAATTTACTACATGAAAATAAGTAGAATCCATGATGATTGGGAGGAAAATAAAGCCATTGCCTTAGAAACAGTTGTATTTAAGTTAACTACTTGATATCTCAGTCAGATCTAGACATAATTATAAATATGCAGGGGTACCTGAGTGGCTCAGTTGATTAAGCATCCGACTCTTGGTTTTGGCCCAGGTCATGATCTCATGGGATTGAGCCCCCTGTCCCACACCATGCTCAGTGGGGAAGCTGCTTAGAGATTCTCTCCCTCTGCCCCCCCCACTCGTTCTCTCTCTCTCTATGTATATAATAAATAAATAAACCTTAAAATATATATAGATATGCAGATATAGATCTAGATGTGAACATCCATAGAGATATGTACATTATTAATTATAAGTTAGTCTTCACAGTGGCCTACTGCTTGCTCACTGCTAAGCAACCTCAATATAGGAAGAGTAGGAAATTGAAATCTGTGTCTAATAAAATATGACATACCTTTTCACAAAGTAAATTTACAAAAAGATTAATTTGAACTGGATTTGCAGGAATGATTTACATGAATTGACATCAATTGTGGTCAGAAATGGCATAAGGAAATCAACCATCTGCAGGGTCCCCAAATTATAAATCATGTCATACCTACAGCAAAATGTTGCAGATAAATCACAGTGAGAAATGCCACAATAAATCTCAGACCTTTGAACTAAAAGCAATTTGTCTGACTTTGCAAATGATATAAAATATTGCCTTCAGTTTTGTACACTTTCAAATGCCACATTGTGTGGTAATCAGAGATGAGTAATAGGAATAAAGACAGCTTGAAGTTATGATATAACAGGAGTGAATCAAATGTTTTTGTCCTTAGTTAACTAAATAAAAGGGGGCTAGGTTAGGATTATGTTCAGCAATAAGCACAGAAAACTAATAGTGGCTTAAACATACAGAGATTTATTTGTCTCCGGCAACAAGAGGCCTGGAGGTAGGCAATCCAGAGTCTTAAAAGAGTCTCAATTAAGTCTTAGAGAAGGGTCTTTCCATTTCTCCCCTGCATATCATTAGCAAATAGATCTTCATCTTCATACTTCTGATCTCATGGTTGCAAGAGGGTTGCTCTACCCCTAATCTCACATCCACATTCCAGACAGGAAGAAGGAGAAAGAAAAGGAGGAACTAGCAGTACCTGTATCAGGAGAACAAAGATTTCCCAAATCCCTGGCTGATTTCTACTTACTCCATGGCCAGAACTGTGTCCCATGGCCACCTCACCAGCAAAAAAGGTATGGAAAGATAGATATTTCTTGGTAGCACATTGTCAGTTTAAACAAAATTAGGGTTCTGTTAGTAAGGAAGAGGGAGAAGAATGTATATTCAGTAACCAACAAGGAGCAGATGCGTTATAAAGGCTGTAGACAGAGGGAAGAGAACTTCAGAGATAATAAAACTTTGAGAAACAAGTGCTTTTGGGGGCAGGTGAAAGAAAATGGATCATCATAGGACAGAGAGCAAAAGGACCTAGAGATTTAAAAGGAAAACAGGAATATTGTTAAAAGAGTTATCCAAGTTTTGCAATATTATTAGGTTTGCATAATGTTATGGCACATTTCTAAATTACTTTTAAATATGAGGAAGATCATTACATTATGATTCCATAAGTCATGGCTATCTGATAATTGACATTAACATTCCTTTTCAAATGGAACATTGATAAATACAAAAAAAGATAGTGTAGGTTCCTGGGGCAGATGTCTGGGGCTAAAGAAAGGAGGAAATAAATGGGTGTCCAATTTTCTACAAACACCAGATGCTGTAACAATTCTATAAGTGGTAATACATTAGATTACTTCAACATGTCAAAAAGGAAATTATTGCATAGCCAGCTGATGTGTCTCTTTAAACACATGTTTCATCCTCCTGAAGAAAAACTTTTCCCTTTATGAACGCCATTTCATAGCCACAATAATAACAACTTTTTTTGGTGTTATACAGTGTTTTTTTTTAAACAGCTGTTCTTCAAAATGTGATCCATATGATAAATAACCTCATCTGAACCAAATCAGAAATTGATTAAACTTGTGTCTCCCAAATCTAATGATGACATGTGAATTTCCTTGCATGTTGAATGCGAATCATTGTTGCTAGCAAATGTGTTTTGATTGAAGATCATTTTGATGGCTAAAATTCCAAAGTCTCATGTAAACGTGAAAGGAGTTTCAACACTAAAAAGGAGGGCGCCTGGGTGGCTCAGTTGTTAAGTGTCTGTCTTCGGCTCAGGTCATGATCCCAGGGTCCTGGGATTGAGCCCCACATCGGGCTCCCTGCTCTGCAGGGGGCCTGCTTCTCCCTCTCCCGCTCCCCCTGCTTGTGTTCTTGCTCTTGCGCTCTCTCTCTCTCTCTGTCAAATAAATAAATAAAATCTTTAAAAAAAAAAACCACTAAAAAGGAGAAATTTGCCTAAACTTTCATATAAATCTGTCTTGGGTTAATGTGAACTTAAAAACAAAATTAATAGAGAAGATAATGTAGTATTTGCAATGTTATTTGAAACATAATTTTTTTCTTTTTAAAACAGATAAAATTCTTTGATACAACTATTTCTAATGCCAGTATTTTATATCAACTAAAATAAGCCACATCCATTTAATTCCATAATTTAGCATTTTTCTCATTTGGAAGGAAATATGCTTTATCGTCTTTATACTTCCATTTATTTTATGGGAACTACAATTTCAATAAACAAAAAGTAATAATACAAAGTGTCGTTCATTTCTCTTCCTTTAGTATAATAACTAGCTGTGGGAAATATTTTACTTATTTATCAGAAAACAATCTGAATTTCTCTTATCTTCAGTGTAGCTGATGTTAAAATATTGCCTTATACACTAAAATGGAAAATAGTTAAGTATCAAGATAAGTAAACAATAATTCCATTCCAGTGGCCTTTCTCCATTTCCTCTGAGTTCCAGACTGTTCTTCTCTTTGCCCTTCCTAAAGAGGAACTAGCTTTCATAATATACAGGAGAATCTTGACCCTGGAAAATGAATCTAAAGGTCTTTAGAGGACTTCCGGGCAGTCTCGTGCTCCACCTAATTACTAATTCATTCAGGACATCTACAGTGAGCACTCACTACTAATTGAAGATTGGGGATATAAAGGGAACCTAGTAATAATCCCTGAGATTAAGGAGTTTATGGTGGTGGCCAGTGAGAGTCAGGTGGGATAGTAGGTAGTTTTAAAATAAGGTGATGTAAGTCTAAATTCAGGGGATGACAAGGTGCTATTGGAACGTATAGAAAGGACAATTAGCTCAGTCTTAAGGACATTCAATAAAGCTTCTTGGGGAAGGTAATGGCTGGTTGAAACCAAAGGTCAGTGAGGATTTAGCTCGGGAAAATTAGTTGGAAGAAGAGCATCATAGACAAAGTTATGTGGAAATGCTCAGAAAAGAAAGAACATGCCATATCCTGGATGCTGCCAGTGTGGTTCAATCCAGACAGAGCACAGTGTGAGTGAGATCATGTGAAAATAAGAAGCTACAGAAGTAAACAAGACTAAATTTCAATGGGCTTAAAGTACCATATCCTCCTCCAAGAAATGTTTTGTTTGGTTTTCTAAGCTGGTAATAGGAATTAGAATCACTATTGAACTCCCTACTATTTATTAAAACACAACAATTACTAGGATATCAGTAAATATCTGTAATTATATGGTAGGTTTTCTTATTTATATAGAATGGTTATTTCCAGAGTTTAAAGAATTAAAGGAGAGGGGGTTGTAATTACCAGTTTTAGCGTGAGCCATTTAGAGAAATTGTACCTTCTTAATATTATAGTAAAACACTAAGGGAAAATATTATATGAGACAGTAAAGGCAATAGCAAATAACAAAATAATGAAAATAGTGTATACTGTTCTAATGTGAATATAGTAAAAAAAATTTTCTTTTAAATTTAGCCATTTCTCAAAACAAATGAATATCACAAAGAAAGGTATTAGCAGTAAAATTAAGATTGGGAATATTTAATTCAGCCTTCACACATACTATTTACTAGACACTTGGGAGGAATGTTCATTTATTTTGACAAAATGGCCAGCAATTCTCTATACTACTGGAAATTTTAGCTGAGGTCAAAATTGTAAATGGAAATAACTTCTCAGAGAACAATTCAGTAGTATTGCTTTGCTTTGCTTTAATATGCCATGAAGAATGTGCTTCCAAAATATAAAATCTTGGATTGCTGGGCAAAAAGTAGGGAAGGATGATATTGTCCACGCATAAGAGGGTTTTGGGTTTTTTTTAAGATTTTATTTATTTGTTTGACAGAGTGAGAAAGAGAGCACAAGCAGGGGGAGCAGAAAAGAGAGAAGCAGGCTCCCCGCTGAGCAGGGAGCCGCCCCATGCAGGGCTCAATCCCAGGACCCTGGGATCATGACCTGAGCCGAAGGCATTCACTTAACCAACTGAGCCACCCAGGCGCCCGGCATAGGAGTTTAAAAGCTAAAGCTATGTTAAACTCCTCGCAAAAATGAATAGTGAAAACTTCAGGGTGGTTCATTTATTCTGAGAATGCTCTGTCCTGTGAGAACTCTGGTCTGTGTTTCGACAATTTGCCAAGCTTCTCTTGGCGACCCATCCTTTTTGTTTTATTTTGTTTTGTGTCTTCTCTTTATCAAATCTACGTGGAAAAACCACATTCAGGTGTAGTGGCAGTAAAACAAAACCCTGGAAACAGAGACATCTTTGTACTTCGGAATCACCGTCGAAGAGAATACGCAAGGACACTAAGTATGAGCTGCTGGGCACCCGTAGCTCAGATTCTCCGGTTCAGGCACCGGCACCGGAAGTAGCCGGCCTGTTTGACTTCCGCTCCCAGAGTATGAGCTCCTGGGGTTCGCCCGTTGGTTGTCAGTAATGCACTAGGAGTTCGAGAGTATGGAGGCAGCGCGCCCTCCCTCGACGACGGGGAAGTTTGTGGTGGTCGGTGGTGGCATCGCGGGTGTCACCTGTGCTGAGCAGGTAGGCTGGCTTCCCCGACCCCGGAGGCGGCACCCTCCTGCCCTTCGCCCATGTCCCTCATTAGCCGCTTCCTTCCCCACCCCACCCCCCCCGCACTCCTTGCTTTCAAATGTTAGAGACTGCGTGGTGGCCCTTGGACGAAGTTCTTAGTACCTGTCAAGCTTAGCCTTGGGCATAGGGAGGAGTGGGGAGCAAGGTTTTGGGAGGGGAACCCCAAAGCTGACTGAACCAGACTCTGGTCCTAGTTATGTCAGAGCAGCAAAAGGGCGGGGCGCCTGGGTGGCACATTCGTTGGGCGTCTGCCTTCGGCTCAGGCCACGGTCCCAGGGTCCTGAGATCGAGCCCCGCATTGTGCTCCCTGCTCAGCGGGAAGCCTTCTTCTCCCTCTCCACTCCCCCTGCTTGTGTTCCCTCTCTCTCTGTCAAATAAATTTTAAAAATCATAAACAGCAAGAGGGCTTAAAACTAATAGGTACTTGTTCAGAAAATTCAGCCCCCTTTCTTAATTAGCTGATGGAATTCAGCTTCCAGGTAAATGCCAGGTCCTTAGTTCATCGTTAATCGTAAATAACTGATAAACTCTTACGTTTTCTCCTATACTTTCTCCTATATTTCTATCCTATACAAGGTAGAAGAGATTTCATCTCTAGTAATGTTTTGTAAAACAACGAGCAAGTTATTAAATGTAGGTGGGGAGTGCTTTTCTGATTCTAGTGAATAATCAGACCACACACACACACACACACACTCTCTCTCTCTCTTTCTCTCTCTCTCTCCAAAAAGGACTAGATTATTTTGTTGTTATAAAGTAAGCAGAAGCAATTATTGCAGTCACAGAAGAAGTGCAAGAAATTCAAGAGTTGTTTTTTTTTTTTTACAAACTTTTAATTTTTAGGTGTGTTTTTTCCATTTTTTCACCAAGTAAACACCTATGATCCAGGCATTGTACTAAGGGCTGATTAGTTATGTATAAACAAAGCATGCTACCTCCTTTTTTAAAACTCACGATCTAGTGGAAGAGACATGTAAATCAATCATTCCAATTTAGGGGTGCCTGTGGAGTTGGCAGGGTGTAAATTGGGGAGGGGGAGTCCTTTTGTCTCAGTATAGAAGATTGAGTAAAAGTTCACAAGGTAGACAAAAACCAGAGGGTGCTAAGGGAGGCAAGGATATAATCTCAGGTGGAAAAGCATGGCATTACCTGAGAGCAGCAAAGCTCAAAGTAGGTGGTGTTTGGGGGAGGTGACCAGAGATGAAGGTAGGAAGGTTGGCAGAGAACAGATCGTAAAGGGTCATATAAGTCTTGATAAGAATTTAACAAGAACTTGCAGGTAGTAAGATGATTTGGAGTAGTGGCCTAATGTGGTCAAATGAAATATTTTGAGAGGTGATTTGTTCCAAAGTGTTTGGGGCAAGGGCAGCTGGTTAAAATGAGACTGGAAGGCCAATTGGAAGGTGATTTTAGTACTATAAAGAAATTTTGAGGGCCAGGTGTAGCAATGCAAACAAAGTGGGGAAAGAAATTACAGAATATACAAAGAAAAGAAAGGTGGAGAGATTGGTAATATTATCAAGTATTATAGAAAGTTCAAATAAGGTGATGTTAAAAAGAATCTGATGGGTTTTAAGGATGTATAGGTGAATTGAAGATGTTCTTTTTTTCCTTATTGAATTATTGACATTCAATATTGTCTTAGGTGTATGTCATAGTGATTGGATATACATTATGAAATGGGCACCTCAATAGGCATAATTACCCTCTGTCACTATACAAAGTTATTACAATATTATTGACTATATTCTCTATGGTGTACATTACATCCCTACGACTTATTTATTTTATAACTGGAAGTTTGTTCCTTTTAATCCCTTAATATATTTTGCCCAACTCCCCTCCACCCCCAACCCCTTTCCACTCTGGTAATCAACAGTTTGTTTCCTGTATCTATGAGTCTCTTTTGCTTTGTTTGTTTTGTTGTTTAGTTTCCACAAATAAGTAAAATCATATAGTATTTGTCTTTCTCTGACTTATTTCACTTAATATAATACTCTCTGGGTCCATTCATACTGTCACAAAGGACAAGATTTCTTTTATAGCTGAATAATATTTCATTGAATATATTTATACCACATCTTTTTTATCTATTCATCTATCAGTGGACAATTAGGTTGCTTCCATATCTTGGCTGTTGTAAATAATGCTGCAGTGAACATAGGAGTGCATATATCTCTTTAAACTGGTGTTTCGGTTTTCTTCTCCTAAATACCTAGAAGTGGAATTGCTGAATCATATGGTAGTTCTATTTTTAATTTTTTGAGGAACCTCCATACTGTTTTCCATAGGCGATGCATTATTTTACATTCCCAACCACAGTGTACAATCTTTCCCTTTTTTCCACATCCTCAAGAACACTTGTTATTTCTTATCTTTTTGATAATAGGCAATTGGACAGTTGTGAGGTGATAGCTCATTGTGGTTTTGATTTGCATTTCCCTGATGATTAGTGACATTGAGCATGTTTTCATGTGTTTATTGGCCATCTGTATGTCTTCTTTGGAAAAATGTCTTTTCAAGTTCTGCCGATTTTTAAATTTTTTTATATTAAGTTGTTTAATTTTTTATTGTATTTTTGATATTAACCCCAATTGGATATGTGACTAGCAAATATTGTCTCCCATTCAGTAGGTTGTCCTTTTGTTTTGTTGATGGTTTCCTTTTCTCTGCAAAAGCTTTTTAGTTTGATTTAATTTCATTTGTTTTAGCTTTTTAGCTTTTTGTTTTACCTTGCCTGAAGAAAATGGTTCAAAAAATATTGCTAAGATTGGTGTCAAAGAGCTTACTGCTTATGTTTTCTTCTAGGAGTTTTATGGTTTCAAGTCTTATATTCAAGTCTTTAATCCATTTTGAGTTTATTTTTGTATACTGCGTAAGACAGTGGTCCAGTTTCATTCTTTGGCATGTAAGCTGTCCAGTTTTCCCAACATTATTTATGAAGAGACTTTTTTCCCCCATTGTGTATTCTTACCTCCTTTATCAGAGATTAATTGACCATCTATGTGTGGGCTTATATCTGGGCTTTCTGTTCCATTCCATCGATCTGTGTGTCCGTTTTTGTGCCAATGCCATACTGTTTTGATCACTACAGCTTTGTAGTAGGGGTTTGAAATCAGGGAGCATAATACCTCCAGCTTTGTTCTTTCTCAAGATTGCTTTGCTATTTGGGGTCTTCTGCAGTTCCACACAAATTTTAGAATTCTTTCTTCCAGTTCTGTGAAAAATGCCACTGGTATTTTGATGGGGATTGCATTGAATCTGTAGATTGCTTTGGGTAGTATGGACATTTTAACAATATTAAATCCATGAGCATGATAGAGCTTTCCATTTATTTATGTCTTCCTAAATTTCTTTTGTCAGTGGCTTATAGTTTTCAGAATGTAGGTCTTTCACTTCTTTGCTTAAATTTATTCCTAGGTATTTTATTCTTTTTGATTCAGTTGTAAATGGGATTATTTTCTTAATTTCTCTTTCTGATAGCTCATTATTAGTGTATAGAAACTCGACCACTTTTTGTGCATCAATTTTGTATCCTGAAATTTTACTGAATTCGTTTGTTTATTCTGATAGTTTTTTGGCTGAATGTGCTCAGTTTTAATGGTGTAGTAGGGAAAGAAATAGAACTTGGTGGAGTTGAGGAACCAGAGTGTGATTTAAGAAAATTCTTTCAAGTGGCACCTGAGTGGCTCAGTTGGTTAAGCGTCTGCCTTCGGCTCAGGTCATGATCCCAGGAGAGCCCTGCATCAGGCTCCCTGCTCAGCGGGGAGCCTGCTTCTCCCTCTCCCTCTGTCTCCTGCCTTATGCTCTCACTCTCCCTCTGTCAAATAAATAAATAAAATCTTAAAAAAAAAA
>NC_138373.1:83110918-83140011 GCF_054177405.1 Leptonychotes weddellii
AGGACAAGGATCTGCTCATAATTGTAGCAAGCAAACAAAAGAGGCATTTAGGACAGAGAAAATGAATACATAGATGAATTGATTGACTACTATATCTTGATATTCCTAGAAGATTTTTTAAAGTTTATTTATAAAAAGAGTGAAAGGGCCAAACAGAGATATAAATAGGAGACTAGAACATGCACCATCATTTATTTCAAGTGCACTTTCTGAGGACATTTCCTAAGGAGGGCCCTGGGTCTATGACTGTCAGTTTATTTAGGAAACGGTCTCTTCCAAAGATTGTGCTTGCTCAGGGGAGATGCTTAAAGAAATGCAGACAGGGGCCAGGGAACATGAAGACAGCTTGTATGAATTCCATAATGCCCCAGACTCCCCCTTCCCTCTCTCCTCCTCCCTGCATTTCTCTTAGTCTCTGAGCTCCCTCCAAACTCCAAAACAAAAGTTCCATCCCATGTGGTCAAGAAGAACTCCTGTCAAATCCAACAATCCACCCACTAAATTGCACACTGTCTTGCTTTCCCAGCCAGCTACACCCACTCTCTTTTGTCCTGGAAGTCATTGTGTCACTCCTCTGTCTCTGAGAAGTGTATTGCCCTCACTATGGACCTTTCCTTTTCAAAACATTTTTCCAAGGCAGTAAGTTTCTCTAGTTCCTATGGATGGGTGTTAACACTCCTGCCATCAGGAAATTGGCCTTGTAGCTCCTCCTAAATAACTTCAAAAATAGTTTGGATACCAGTTGCTTTGTAAGAAGTTTGATAGAGACTTGAGAGGAAGGCTAATGAGTCTGTTCAATAATTATTTTCAAGTTCTCAAAGTTTCAGAGAAGTGGACTTTAAATGCAACATCTCCAGAGATTACACCAATCCTCTGTGTCCAAGCACAGCTCCTTCCTCCCAAAGTGTATAAATTCTCTCGTCCTCCTTAAAATTTACAGACAATGAAAACTCCAGAGCCAATCAAACCAGTGGCTCCCAAACAAACAAGTATAAACCTTTTTGGAGAGCTGAGCTTCCCCAGAGTTACTGATTTTCTAATTCAAGCAGCCCTGCAACTCTGGAAGGGAGCAGTCAGGAATATAAGGAATACAAGGAATACTCGAGGCTTTGAGTTCAGAGCAAGAGCTTTAAATAATAGTAAATATGGTGCATGTGTACACCAACACTTCCATAGTGGAAAGAGGTCAGAATACATATGAAAAGGTAAACAGAACAAAAGCCACCATGAACACTGAGGTCAAATTCATATCTAAGTATAGAAGAAATTAGTTTACAAAACCAAATGAAAAAAGGAATCTTCTCATTTTCTCTTTCTGTTTCTGTCTTCTCTAGAAGTCTGTTTTCAATCATGTTCTTTCATTTATTCATTCAACAAATAGATTGCTCCCCATTTATTCAGCAGTGGAAATAAAGCAAACAAAAACACAGAAATCCCTCCACTCAGTTTGCTAACATTTCTGCAATAGGAATCAAACAATAAACACACAAGGAACATGAATATATATCGTGTTGGATTTGCAATCATTGTTGCAGAAAAAAGGAAAGCAAGAAAAGGTTAGGATGTGCTCAGAATCAGTGTTGTGATTTTAAAATGGGTTGTCCAAGACAGCCTCACTTCACACTGTTGTACAACCATCACCATCATCCATCTCCAGAACTTGTTCATCTTCCGCAGCTGAAACTCTGTACCCATTAAAGAGTAGCTCCGCATTCTTCCCTCCCTGCAGTTCCTGGCAACCACCATTCTACTTCCTGTCTCTCTGACTTTAACTACTCTTGGTAACTCATATAAGTGGAATCCTACAATACTGCCCTTTGTGACCTGCTTATTTCACTTAGCATAATGTCTCAAGGTTCAGTCATGTTGTAGCATATAGAGAATGACCTTCCTCTTTTAGGCTAAATAATATTCCATTGTGTATATATCCTACATCTTGTTTGTCCATTCATCCATTGATGGTCATGTAGGTTGTTTCACATTTCAGAATTTGGGAATAATGCTGTTATGAATATGGGTATACAAAATCTTTTTGAGTCCCTGCTTTCAATTCTGTGGGATATATACCCAGAAATAGGATTGTTGGGTCATATGGTAATTGCATATTTAATATATTTTTTTAAAAATCACCATAATGTTTTCAATAGCGCTTGTACCATTTTTCATTCCCACCAGCAATGCAGAAGAATCTCAGTTGCTCCACATCCTCTCCAATACTCCATATCCTTTGTTTTTTAATAGCAGCCATCCTAATGGGTGTGAAGTGGTAGTTGGCTGTTTTTGAGGAATAACAAAGGAGGCCTGGGGGACCAGGACATAGTGAGTGAGGGGGAAGCAGTAGGGGATGAGGTCGGAGAGAAAGCAGGAAGCCAGATCCTTCATGTCAGGTCTGAGAGTCACTGTGAGGACTTTGGCTGTTACTCTGGGTGTGATGGAAACCCTAAAGA
Source organism: Leptonychotes weddellii (assembly GCF_054177405.1). NCBI lineage: Eukaryota > Metazoa > Chordata > Mammalia > Carnivora > Phocidae > Leptonychotes > Leptonychotes weddellii. The sequence continues at coordinate 83,113,366 of NC_138373.1, forward strand.
AAGTGAGAGTTTCACATGTTGCCACTTGGACACTTAGAACCTTGTCCACACTTGACCTCTATCTAGTAGGTTCCTACCCTTTACAAATGTTGCATATCCAGGGCCAGCCACCTACCATATTTCCTGGACCACCCTCCTGAGCCAGAAAATTGGTAACTCTAAACAATGAGATCCTCATAGCTCTCATTCAAATTCACCCAGCAGCCATCAGAGAGTGATGTCTTTTCTGGAAGCAGGATAAGCCCTAAATCACATTCTTCTTGACTACTGCATTGCATGAGAAAACAGAAGTGTGAGTGCTCTCTGCCCTCCTTCTGGAAAATGATACTTACATCAACTCTTAAAAAGACAGACAGACCGAAACACACACACACACACACACACACACACACACACACACTCCCAATCAGACCTGCAGTTTCCTCCTCTCTATTAAGTCCAGTCTTCCAAGATTGTATTTACAAGGCATTCTTTTCACTGTTGTTCTACCACTTATTCCTACTATAACCTTTTCTGTGGCTCCTGCTTGAACAGCACAAATCTTTCCCCACACATGCACATCTTGCTGGCATTAACATCAGCCCTCACACCAACTGTTCCTCTCTGACTAGAACATGCTCTTTCCAAACCGTGTTCAACATGACCCTCCTTCTGGAAGCTTCTCTGGTCACAACTACAGATAGATATATGATCTCTCTAGTGTGCTTTGCCCCATGCTCTCCCCTCATTAATGTTCAGGGGTATAACTCACTGGACTAGAATTCTGTACTGGGTTAACACCCAGTTAGGGAAGAGGACAGGAGTGGTAGAGATGAGGTGGAGCCCAGGAGCAGAACTTCTGCCTGATGATGTTTTCATCTTGCTTTTCCTTCACCAGCTGAAGCCTGAGTCACAAAGAGCTAACTGGCCACAGCCAAGGAAATACGCCCAGGCTCTACAGCCCAGTTTGGATGTCAGAGATCTGACACAAGAACCAAGGTCAAAGTCTCTTTCACCACAACAAAGTGAAAGTAAAAAGGAAGTATCACAAGTCAGCTGAGACAAAGTGCATTATCTGTGTCATTTCTGATTTGCTCCAGTGTCATCCACTTGATGTGTGACAACTGAACAGACAATACAGAGTTTTATTACTTGCACTGCTTTACTTTATTTGGAAAATAAATCACCTAATGCTTTGACATCAGGCAACATGACATGATACTCAAACTGCAATAACTACATGTAAGGCTACCCTGCAGAAGGGAGGAGTGTACAACACTCAATAGATTGAATGCTGTGTAGAATAGGATTTCACTTGTTTCAGGAGGAAAGGGAAGTATCCATAAAATGCCCTTATAGTGTAAGCTCACAGAAAAAATAATTTTCTGTATTTGCTACCATTTTTCCTGTACTGTCTGTAAATAACTATACAGATAGGTTCTGTGTACATTCCGGTTGGGTCTAAAGTGAGAAATTGGATGGTCTCTCAAGTAGAAACCACAAAAAGTTTCTAAGAAAGACTAGATTCAATCTATTAAAGATCAGATTTCAACTAAGTATAAATGAATACAAAGGCAAAATCTAAATTAGAAAATTCAGGCACCACACTGATTCTTTGTGCAAAAGAACTCAAGTAAAAGCAACATTTTTCTTCCCCCTAAATTATCAACACCACCACTATTACACCCGAATCATCACGCACTCAGTTACACACAGTACAAGATAACGGTGGCAAATAGAGAATTCACCCCTCTGGGAACTTAAAATTAAGGGCATTTCGTGAACATCTCCTGACAAAATAAGGAAAAGATACATAAACGATGAACCAGGAAAGATATTCTGCAATCAGAAATGAAGAGTCAAGGCAAGGATATGTCAAGATCCCAGATAGCTAACTAGTTGATGAAAGGTAAGAGTAGTAGTAAGGACCTCATTTTCCCGTGTTGGCAAGACTAGTGAGTATTTTCTGTGCACCATTTGCCAGCCTGAGGAGGCTGCATGGAAGAGGAAGGAATTACCCCATTTTGGCACTGTGTATGACTGTTTCCCAGGAAAACATCTGTTCAAGCTACATCTTCAGCTTGGGCCATGATCCAAAAAATAGAGCCTTCCTTCCCTGCCACAACTAAAAACACAAAACAAATTCCATCACACATTGAGCCCGTAAATCCAGTTTGTCCTACTAGAGAGATCCAGTTAAATATTTGCTACAGATATTAGTGCAGATCTAGATACTAAGATATAATAATAATAATTATTATTATTTAATTACATATAATTAATATGTAATTATTATTATATGTAATTATTATTAATAATTATTATTATTTTCAGTCTTTGTGTAGAAAAGGAAAAAAGAGAGATACTACTGCAGTAGTAATGAATGTATAATTTCTTCCATGGGCGAAAGGGAAGGAAAGACCACATAGCTTCCCTGAAAGGTTGGAAAGAAAGCTGAAAAAACCAAATTCAGCTCATACTTAAGAAAATAAGTATCCCAGTGTATCTCCCAGGAGTCTTCAGAGAACAACCTCACCAAATGGATCATTTACCAGGCATCCTCCTATCTCTGATCTTACTTTCTATTTTATTCTGTTTGCATGTTACTGGGAAGAAGACTTTGTCTTCCTTTCTAAAATAAAAACTCCCTAGGGTAGAACCTACTTCTTGTACTCTCAACGAGACTAGAAATCCTAATTATGCAGGGGCGCCTGGGTGGCTCAGTTGGTTAAGCGGCTGCCTTCGGCTCAGGTCATGATCCTGGAGTCCCTGGATCGAGTCCCGCATCGGGCTCCCTGCTTGGCGGGGAGCCTGCTTCTGCCTCTGACCCTCCCCCCTCTCATGTGCTCTCTCTCTCATTCTCTCTGTCTCAAATAAATAAATAAAATCTTTAAAAAAAAAATAAAAATAAATAAATAAATAAATAAAAAAGAAATCCTAATTATGCAAATAAATATCACTAGGTACAACCAAGACTTGAACTTGAAGGCATGGCAGCTGCCAGACTGTCTGCTCATTAGACCGAGAGGAAACACAGCCACGTCCTCCAACTCACTTACCTACCTTACCAGGCCCAGCACTACACCTCCCAAATCCCATCCTAGTCTGGCAGAGGCTGAATTCAAAGCCGGTGAAAACCCATCCTGATGTAGACTTATACACAGCAAACCAACGGTTTGTAGATCAAATCCATCCACCCAAATGTAGACCCAAATCTATGTAGATACAGAAAAAAACATTTTTGCTTCTTTCCCACAATACCTATGGAGACCCTGCTACAAGCAGATACCACACTGGTATCATTGCACCATTATAAGGTAAGCAATCGGAGAGCTAGAACTTCTCCAGAGGCTGTATAGACTCCAGATAATCTAGTATCATTCTGGGATGGTTGTGAACAAGGTGGCTTTTCTTGGTACCTCTGGGATAACTTCAGAGAAGACAAAGACAAGTGCAACTTTCCTTACACATGATTTGACACATTTCCGGGTTTAGAGTCAGACACAATCCAGTTTTGGAAATTCTTAACATTTCTTTCCCTCCAAAACAAGGTGATCATCTTGACAAATGAGAAAAGCCTGAGCTTCTCCTTCTAGAGGTCTTCAGAAATTAGATGGGCTGCCAGGAAGAACCAGAATTAGATTTTCCAAACAAGAATCAGAAAGAGAGCTGGGAAAGCCAGGAGGGGTGTGCAATTAAGGGATTAGAAAGTGATGTGATACATGGATGTCAACAGTGAAAATCAATTTCTTCTTTACTTCCCCCTACGGTTCTCTACTCTCTTTTCTCAACCCTTAATCCTGTCAACACAGAACACTTAATAAAAGTCCTCAGGAGAAAACAGTGGAAGGGAATCCATCTGCCTGTCCATCTTATTTTCCAAACTACAAGTGTAACGTAGGATGGCCTTTGTCTACAATGAGCACTGATCCACACTCATTTTTCTTCCAAGAAGGCTTTCTAAACAGCTTTGTCTCCCCCCACAAATCCTTACTTTCCTTATAAGAAGAGAATCTAGAAATCTATCCAGTGGTCCCATCCATCATTATACTCTGTCTCTACTTTTAGACTAGCAGTTGTGAGTGGTCAGAGCCCACGGCTCCTTCTTCCATGTACCTCCTCCCAGTACACACCCTCAGTAATACACTGCACACAAGGTGGCTTAGGAAAGGCCAACTATCTCTCTGGTTATCTTCTTTCATATCTTTAAATGTGTCCTTCTGTCTTATGCAAGGACTAGGCTGTCTCTGTATCTCTGTCCTTTCTCACCAGACTGTGCTTGGTTCCTCTCATAGCCTTAGGTAGCTGCTCCATACCACCACCTGTTACCTTGGAAAGGTTATATGTGTTGCTTTGTCTTGTTGTAGGAAAGTCACCAGATCATCTGAGTCATATGAACTTTGTATCATGCCTCAAACTCCTGAATTCTTTTTTTTTTAAAGATTGTATTTATGTATTTGACAGAGAGAGAGAGAGAAAGAAAGAGAGAGAACAAGTAGGCAGAGTGGCAGGCAGAGGGAGTGCGAGAAGCAGGCTCTTTGCTGAGTAGAGAGCCTCATGTGGGGCTCCATCCCAGGACCTTGAGGTCATGACCCAAGTGAAGGCAGACACTTAACTGACTGAGCCACCCATGTGCCCCAAAGTCCTGAGTTCTTATTCAAATATAGATCCTTATGACTTCTCCACCAAAACCTATCTGCTTCACCCCAGGTCAGGCAACATAATCTACAACAGAGAGCCTTAACCACCACTTTTTGAGGGACACTATTTATCCTTCTTCCCTTGTTTTTTCTAATCCTCACTCTGCTTTGAGATTTCTGTATAATAAAAGAAAAAAGGGACGAGGATAGACCAAAAGAATACAATCCAAAAATCATATTTATCAATTTGTAGTATACTGAGTGAAGGAAATTGACCTTTCCACATGATTTTGCTTAAACTAAGGTTAAAATGAATCTGCCTTCTGGAAGCACATTACACGAATCAATTGATAACGGAGAGAAGTTGCCCGAGAACTGTTAGAGGGCAAGAGAAAGACATCCTGGAAATCAATATTTGCCACATATAATCCAGAAAACAGGTTTCATGCATGGATAAGTGTTGTCTGGGCTTCTGGTGTAGGGGTACTGCCCACAGTGTACATGGTGGTGGGAAGGGGGGAAGGGGGGGAAACAGTTTAAGACTCCAGGAGCATTTAAAATTAAAAGTTGCAAATGTTTTGTGATAACAGTTAACTGCCTCTTGGAGACCCAATGTTTTAAAACCACTATGTAGGCACAACCCAGGAGAACTTGGTAATCTTTCCTTCTACTGCCTGACCTGGTCTATAATCCATCCCCACCACAATTTTCTTAAATCAGGTAAGAAAAATTAGGGAGATACCTTCAGCAGCTGTAAAAACAGCTGGTGGGAGAATACCCTCAAATGCTCTCTGGTGATAGGGGACTCCTTTATCAAACTGGACCTGCTATTCTGCAAAGTCCACACCGATGTCCTTCCTAAGAAGATACGACACAGACTTTCAGAATCTCCAATGAGAAAGCATGGCAAAATATGAAAGTGACAGCAAAGCCAGGTGGAAGATTCTTCATTTATTCAAAGAATAGGTCTAAGCATACTATGTGCTGGGGCCTATGGGAAAGACAAAGATGAAGAAAGCAAGCTCTGCACCAGGTCAGAAAGGGAAGACCAGGAAGGAGGGCAGGGCAAACAGGTGGGAAGGAACTGGAGGAGAAGCTCCAAGGAATAACCACCCCTAACTCATATTTTCCTCAGCAGAGCTAAGAACCTTTCTGGTCTGGAAGAGATCAGAGTGTAGGCCTCCAAATCCCTCTGACTCCAGCAAACCTACCTGCCCTTCCCAAACTCACAAGACCTCTGGTCTGCACCCCCAATCGAAAGTCTAGCTCCGGAACCATGAAATACCGTCTGCTCAACCCCATGGGGCTAGACAGCCAGTGGCACTCCAAGCCCAGCCTTCTTCCTCTCTGGCTCTGTCTCAGTTTTCTTGACAACTCTATAAACAGGAGAAATCACTTACCCATGGGCTTTTCCGGCCTCAGAGGAAAAAGACCTGAGGAGAAAGTGCAAGCCAAACCCAGGGAAAGGTAAGGCACTTCGCTATGCAGAGTCAGGACTTGGAGTGGAGCTCACAGGGTGCCCGAAGTGAGGTGGGGCCCTCGGGAGGCAGGGCCCTGAAGGAGGTGGGGCCCCATGGGAGGCAGAGTGCTAGCAAGGCTGGGCCTAGGGAGTTGGGGCCATAGAGAGCCTTGGGCATGGGAAGGGTGGGAAAAATTGAAGGAAGTGGCTTAGCTTAGAGATGGAGAAAGTGGGGCCTACTTAGAGACCAAGGGCTAAATGCACTAGTGATGGGCCATGGGTCTCAAGGAAAAGGGGCACGATGACTGCCTCTACTTGATAGTGCTGGATGCCTCTAAACTCTAATTAAGTGCCTGAAAGATTGGGTGGAAGTGGTGGGAGAGGAGAGAAGGGTAGCAACAGATCCCTAAAGGGACAGAGCCTATACAAAATATACGATGACAGAGCATTGAAACAGGAGCAGGAAGAATTGCTCCAGATCTCAGGAAGAAACTCCAACTGAGGAAAACCTACAAATCACATTGATCCTGCCCTAACACATCTCCAGGAGGAATGGACCAAGGGCAATAACTGAGCACCTCCTGTGTTCCAGATGCTACGCTGTGTAGTGGATGAGTGGCCCAGCCAAGACTACGGAGCCATAACTGCTAGAGCTAGAGGCAAAGGAGACAGGCAGGATTGGCAGGATGGCTGTCATGACAGAAGAGTAGGGGAGGGGCATCCGGGTGTTCGGTCTGTGTCTGTTCCAACAGTCTTAGGCTGTCTCCCCTGCCTCGAGCTGGGATTTCCCCAGATGTGCATCTGCTTGAGGGCAAGAAGGGCAGGTGCAGGGGGAGGGTCTGTCTATCCTTATTTCTGGTTCCCAGAAAAATCCCTTCCCCTTTCTCCCTGTGCTATTCACTGCCTGCTGGGTAGAGGGTGAGAGGCTGTGGGAAAATACCTGGGCCCCCAGATAATCTCCAAGAAAAGAACTGGCCCAGGGCTGGGGGTAATGCAGAGATTGCAGAGTTGGGGCCATAAGTCTCTCCTGGAGGAGGGGGACAGAATGGGGTACCTGGCAGTTAGATCCCATCCAGGTGATGTCACATGAAGTGTCTGAATCTTGAGGGGGCGGGAGGGAAGAGAGGAGGCAGGGGTGTGAGCCAGAGACAGGGGAAGAGGTTAAGAGACACAGAAATAAGAGGAGCAGGGAGACAGCTGGGAGGGATGGCAGAGAAGGACCAGGGATGGGGGAGGCAGCACAGCAAACAGACAGGAGGGGATGCAGGGGAGACACTGAAATGCTCAGTGTGAGAGTGTGAGTCTCAGTGTGAGTCTCAGGGTGAGACTCAGACAGATGTGAAGGGAAGAGAGACCCTCAGACACTGAGGGAGGGACACAGGGAGGGGGACAGCCAGAAGGGACAGCTGAGGGCAGACCCAGTCCTGGGACATCTCAGACCACAGAATATCTGGAGTCAGAGAGACAGGCCCACAGACAGACAAAAGTGCTGACAGAGATGAAGGTGAAGGAGGCCAAGATGGAAGGAAGCAGACAGGGCTGCAGGGAGGAGGGGGAGGGAGAAGACTGAGAGAGAGAAGGAGGCAGGTGTGTAGCAGGAAGGGGAGCCAGGCCAGGGAAGGGGGCTGCATATTGGCTCCAGGAGCCTCTTCCCTCTCACCTGGCTCCTGCTGAGCCCGGGCCCCTCTCAGGAGCTGCTGCTGCTGGATGGGCCCAGAAAGCTGAGAGGGCGAGGCTGCTGCCAGGCTGCCCCAGGCTCCCTCCCTGTGCGCACCTGGTGGTCCCAGAGGCCCCACATGGATAAGGACACCGCCTCCCCTCCCCTCCCCCCACAATGCTGCCATCACAAGAGGCCTGAGCTCAGCCCTGATTTGTCAGAGTTCATGCAGCCTGGCTCACCCAGTGCAGGGGAGTGGGGGACAAGGAGAAAGAGAAACTGAGGCAGGCAGGCAAGGGGGGCTGACAAGGTCTGGAGAAAGTGCTGGGACAGACTGGTTAGGGATCTCATGGAGGAGAGGGAGGAGAGGTTCAGGCCTGGGACTGGGTCTGTATTGAGAGCTGAAGAAACATTACACACAGTATGAGCAAAATAACGTACTAGTGACTGTCCATTCATTTGGGGTCAAGAGTGTAGACACGTTCTGAGCAGTCAGGATCAATGTCTTCAAGCAGATCCTCACTAAAGGGCCCCAGAAATACACATATGACACCCACAAAAGGAGAAACTGAGGCAGAGAATAGAGACCTTGAGGCCAGTGCACATGCTTGAATCTAGGTTTTAAGGGACAAGTGATGAAGGAATCAACCAAGTGTGTGAAGATGTAAGAATTAACATGGCAAGCTGGACCCTGCTTTTTTCTACAGGCTCTCCTGGGGCTCTGCAAAGACTAGCTCTTCGAGCTCCTCTCAGGGCCAGAGGAGACCCTAAGAACATTAACTCAAGCAACCTAAAGTGAAATTGTTCTCCTGGCCCCCTTCCCTGCAGCCCCATTTGAGGGTCCCAGAGGCCACATGTCTGGTTACAGCTAGAGCCCAAGGAGTCTCATTAGCAACAAGAGGGAAGGTTGACAGGGAACCAGAGAAAGTCCAGCAGAGAAAACAGAGCAAAACACACCAGGTCATTCCACCTGCATGGACACTTAGAGTGTAATAAAGTTCAGAATGTCCAGGGCTTCCAAGTAATTAAAGCCAGGAGCTGGGTACTTAAATTTCTTTTCCAAGTTCTACCCTTTACCTTCTTCCTCCCCCATGGACACACATTTTTTTATGAAACACTTTGAACCAGATCCTGGACTTTAGATAGCGCCTCCACTAAAGATATGGACTTAATATCAGCAAAAGAAATTTAGAAGACACTTAAAAAGGACTTCCTTAGAGCTATGGTTGGTAAATGCTAGAACTAGAGAAACATACACACACACACACACACACACACGCACACAGGACATGCTCACTCGGGCACTCACATCTCCAGACAACTGTGCACATACCCACCACTGCCTAGCACATCTCAGGGCTCCCTCCAGTGGCCTCAATTCCAATCCCAGCAACTTCAGAACCCCCAGCCTGGCTCTGCACATCTGCCTCCCCCCCTGCCCCTTCCTGCTGGTTCCCCAACCCAGCTGTTTATTCCAGGCCAGCACAGCTGGCTCCTGCCTGGCTTAGGGTTGACTCATCCTGCTTCAGAAGCAACAGAGAGAGGTTCTCTTCCTCTTCTCCTCCTCCATTACCCACCCTGGGGGGTTTCTCCTTCTACACCCGCTCATGACTCCCCTCCTCCAGGCAGCCTACCCTGATGAACTAACCAGCTCTGATTCTGAATTTGCCCTAGTCCTTTGCACTTGTGGGTCTGTGCTGGGTGAGTGTCACTGGGTTGCTCTGCATATGAGTGGGCAGGTAGGGGACAGTCAGCTCCCCAAGGGCAGGACCCCTTGACCAAGTATCTCAGGCCAATGTCAGGCCTCCCCCTCCAGCACCAGGCTGGGAATGCTCCTGGGAGCACTGCCACCTGGTTATAACAGACACACAGAAAAATGACACTGGGGCTCCAGCAGCTACCAGGAATGTCCCCTTTGGTCACATGTTGCAAGTGTCTCCTTCACAATGACTCTTCAGAGCCATGTGGGAGGAGGTGCGTCCTCCACTGTGTTTGCCCACATCCCCCTGGTTTTCCACTGGAAATACTGCTTCCCAGCTGGGTCCTCACCTCCTTCTCCAGCCTCGGAGAACACTGGGCCATTCTCAACACTGAGACCCGCCCTAAAGGACACCCCTGTGCCCCTGGTGAGGAGGCTCAGAACAGCCCTGCAGGCTGGGAATATGTCCTGGTATAGAGTCATCACTTGACATTCAATATTGAAATGTTGTGTGTCACATAAATAACCAGATTTCCTGACAACTGCATTATAGTGAACTCTTACCATGTCCATTTTTGAGTCTTCCGTTATTTACATTTATTGTTGTGATGCTCTTGCAAAATGTGTTTCCTCTTCAAAGAGATTCATGGAAAGGACTTTTGACAAATACAGGGTTTTGATATCTTTTTTTTTTTTTGACATTTTTTTTTTAAAGATTTTATTTATTTATTCATGAGAGACAGAGAGAGAGAGAGAGACAGAGGCAGAGGGAGAAGCAGGCTCCCCGCGGAGCAGGGAGCCCGATGCGGGACTCGATCCAGGGACTCCAGGATCATGACCTGAGCCGAAGGCAGTCGCTTAACCAACTGAGCCACCCAGGCGCCCCAAGGGTTTTGATATCTTTAAAATCATAAAACTAAACTGGGTAAGATTTTCTGGAACTAATGGAAAAGCTGCATTCAAACAGAACAAGAATTAGGAACATGGGGCTGAATAAATTGAGGAAGATGGTCATAGTTTTTGTGACTCTTGCTTGAAATGTTGCTGGTTCTCTATGTTGGCTCTATCAGATTTAAATAGACTTTCTCTTAAGATACCCATGACTTACAGAAACATGATAAAATATTCTCTTGTGAACAAATTGAAACCTTTAACATTTTTCTCCACCTGAATGCTCCAGATTCAGAAACTGTCAGTGAGTATTCCTTCTTTTATGACAATTGTATTTGTTTCCAGAAGTTCAATAAGAATCTGTTCTCCTTGTAACAGGACACCAGTGGAAACATTCATTACTTTACCAAGGCTCATGAATGGAATGTCATATTTGAGAGAGACAAGCATAGACTCAGATAGACTAGACAGCGTTAAGGAACTAAGGTTACTTTAGAGTCAATAAAGCCCCTTGGAAAAGTTGGCCAGATCCCTTGCTTACAGAGTGCCCAGCAGCCTTACCAGGTGAGTAAAGAATGTCACTTTCTGGCAAGTGCAGGAAATCTCAGGATATTTGGGGGACCTGGAGAAGAGGAATTCACACAAATCTACAGGTATTGCAGGCAAGTCTGATGGCAGGTTTGGCTTCTAGCTTCAAGAGGCTATTGAAAGTTCAATCTAGAGATTCCTTCTGAAAGGTTCCAGTGAAGCAAGTTTGAAAGAATCTGTAAGGTCTATCACTATTCTTGCTGAGCCTATTTAAATAATCAGGCCAGCTTTGTTAAAATTGGGCTTGTTTTTCAAATGAGTTCTCAATTTGGCTTTCTTTGGAAATGAGGATGATTTTAGAGAGAAAAGTTATGTTTTAAACACACTTTTGTGAATGTTAAATTCTAGGTCTGCTTAACTGTCTTTGAATGTTTGCTGTTTGCCTAAGCTAGACAATTTGAGGTACACTTCAGAGAAATTGCCGGAATAGTTCATGTGTAGGCAATCTTCATGCTTGTCACTCTGTGGGGATAATAACAGGACCCATGGGCAAGTTCTACCCTTTACCTTCTTCCTCCCCCATGGACACAACATAAAAATAGGTTGGACTCCCCGACAATTGTGTAATTCGACTATCACCTTTAATAGTTCTATGTGACTGGGATAACAAAATCGCTTCTTAAAAGCCCGAGTGTACCCCACTTCCTGGGATTAACTGTGAACTTGTGGAAGGAGTAGATGGCCCCACTTTCCTTATGACTAGAGAGAGGATGCACTTGGGGACACCCATGTCCCCAAACGGATCTTCTCCCACTCGCCAATGATTCCTCATAATTAGGATATTGTTAAGTCTACACATCAGGTAAAGAGGGCTTGTTGACCCCTCGATCCAAGCAATTTTATTTAAGTCTCTGTCACTTGCACCTCACCCCATCCATTAGGGAAAATGGGTCAGGAAGCACTGAGCCTCTTCGTCAGTGTCTATTAGGTTTTTCCTGATGTCTGACCACCATGCCTCTTGCTGTGTCCAAAGCCCACTCCCTCCAAGATGCTGCCCTTAAATCTCATCTTCACATCTCTTCAAGGTTGGAATCATAGAAAGAGAAGGTTGGGAGGAAAACAAGAAGCAAACTGACATAGAAAGAAGGCAGGAAGAACTGACCAGGCAGGGGGTAGAGATGAGTGAAAAGGTTGGGAGGGACAAAGGGACAGGTTGCAGGGGGAGCATCAAAAGACTGAAGAAGCACAAGTACAGGGAATGAAATGTATAGAACATTATCCCTAACTCCACCAAGGTCAAGGCCTTCATGATAAGGGGAAACATTAGTCTTGAACTACTGACCAAAACACGTCCCAATAGGAAGCAGAGTCAGGAAAGTGTGAGTGGGTGTAAAAGCGCCAGGTACCAGTCTCAGATTCCTGTTACCCACTCCCAAGCCTTTTCTAATGTGACCACTGATCTGCAAGGCACAGAAGCTAATGCTACCAACTTGTGGCTGGAGGAGGAGGCAGGAAATTAGTCAAAAGAAGGCCCTGGTAATGAAAGAGCTAGCTGAGGCTGCTGGGATACTGGTGGACAGCCTGCTCCTCACAGCCTGGGTTGTCTTCAACCTTGGAGCAGGGATCCAGGAATGACTGGGGGCAGAGGGTAGGGACCTTGAAAGTCACTCAAGGGATATCCCCCCTCCAACCAGAAGCCCAAAAGCCCTGAGCATCTCCCCCAAGGAGAACAGAGCCTAGAACCCGCTGAGGTGGGAGGTGAGAGGGAGTTTCTGTGATAACAATTAGCCTCTCTCTTTGTGAACTTCTGTCTCCATCTCTTCCCCAGCTCCTCACATCCTGGGGCTTTATTTCAGAGGCCTCTGTCTTGATTTGTCTCCAAGTCTCTAGCAAGATCAAAGCTCGTAACTCCTGCTTGGCTTGCCAAATCCTCAGCTGGAGAAGAGGGAGCAGGGTCCATCCTGAGGCAAGGGGAGGGCCCTGACTTCCCCTCTTCCCAAGGCAGCAGGGAGATTGGGAAGTTGGACCAAAGAGAAACCAATCCTAAGGTTGGGTTGACAAACACACTCCCTGGTGGAATGGCTTCTCTTCTCATTCTGTGACTGATTTTATTATTATTGATCTTCCGATTAAAATTGAGTTAGGGGTGCCTGGGTGGCTCAGTTGTTAAGCATCTGCTCTCAGCTCAGGTCATGATCCCAGGGTCCTGGGATCGAGCCTCGCATTGGGCTCCCTGCTCCGCAGGAAGCCTGCTTCTCCCTCTCCCACTCCCCCTGCTTGTGTTCCCTCTCTCACTGTGTCTCTCTCTGTCAAATAAATAAATAAATAAATAAATCTTAAAAAAAATAAAATTCTGTTAAGTCGGGATCATAGTAGGGTAAATATATGACAGTGACCATAAAGGCCTTTCCTATCCTCCCTATCAAAAGAATATTCCCTGTTATTTTTTTTAATCACAAGACGCTGTTTATTTCCTTTCACTGTTCATCACACTGTAATTTTTTGAACTCTTTTTTCTTCCTTATCACCTATTTCCCAGTAGGAAAATTTCTATATTTGAATGATGGAAAGAATGAATGATGAATAAACATATTATATGGGAATAAATCTACTGGTTGGATAAAAACTTCTTAATAATATGATCTATACCTGAAAGTATTATGACAAGGCCTATATTAACAATAATATCCTTAATCAATATTCATAATGCACCTACTTCTACATCTCTACCCATGGCCTCTTTCCCTATAACTGTATACCTTACATGAAAGTTATTTAACAATTCTTAGGCTCTGTGTTGTGCTTGGAAGAGAGAATATAAAAGTATACAGGGCACAGTCTCCCCACTCCAAAAGCTTAGAGTTGAGTAAGGGACAAGGAAGACACAGGGTAACTACAACTGAAGACAGTATGTGGAGAGATAACTATGGTAGATTGACACAAAGGAGTAAAGGTGGTCGAAGGAAATATATTGCTTCTGATGCGAGTTATCCAGGAAGGTGTATGCAAGAAGTAACATTTAAATTTGGACTGGGATGACTGTGTAGGATTGGGAGGATGGAATTCCAAGGAAAAGACATAGTTACTAGGAAGGATTTCTTGACTTTGGGCATCATTTGATGTTGAACTTCTGATCATCATGAAAGAGTGAAATGCAAGGATCAGTGAAATTCAAGGTAAAACTGCAGAAGCTGGAAGCTTTCTATAGGGAAGACAAGGCCAGGACCTGGGTCCCAGGGTCCACTAATCCCCCCTTCTCTTGCACCTGATCTTATGAAGGTCTGTATGGTTCAAATGGAACAGGGTACCAATTATGCCTCTATCTATATGTCTCTCATCTCCTCTCTCCCTCCACTGAGTTCCTTATTAACAATGAAAGGATTTCTTAATCTCATTACTGAGAAGAGCACAAAGCACAGAAAAGTATATACCACACAAATTAAGTTGGGTAATTTGCATACCTGAGGAAAAGAGAGAAACCCTTCCTCCTTCCATCTCCATAGTCAATTTTCCTTGCTCTTTAGACACTATATGTCAATAAATATCTATATTTCCTCCTTCACTGGACAAGAGATGCTATTAAATATCAGATGTAAAGTTTGTCATAAAAATCCCTCATAAAACAGTCTCCCAAGCACTGGCATTGGAAGGTGGAGGAGGGAGTCCCCGTGCTTTGTCTGCCTTCCACCCATGTGCAGGTCATCCTGCCTCCTGCTTCCAGGAGCTTTGCTTCAGGTTTTGTAAAGAAGAAAACAGAGACATTCAACTCCTCTTACCAAACTTACTTCTGTCAAACCTCGTTGCTTTCTATGAAGTTAGTTTCACAAATCACCCATTTCTCACAATCTCAATCTACATTCCTTAATTAATATAATTTTTAATTCTCCTCTTTCTGGGATGGCTCAAATAGAAAGCCCCATTTGAAAGCAAAGATGTAAATAAAATAGCTTCTTTTAGTACTTTTCATCAGGGGATTCTAGGACAGAGGAGGTGGTTACATGGGTGGTGTACATACAAGGGTGGCTATGTATTAGGCTAGAAAGAAAAGTCAAGAGGGGATTGTCTTTTGGCCACTGTTTCTCTTTCTCTGCAAACCTCTCCTGACTATAACAGATGTATAGGGGCCCCAAAGCAGCCCAGCCTCTTAGCCATGAACTTCCCAGAAACTCATTGAGATTCCCTTGAAAGTAGGTGAAAAGTTAATTATCAGGATTTGGTATAAACACACAAACCAGGGCCAAGGAAGGAAGGCAGCTAGTTCCTTATAGCTGGTTGAACTCCTTCAGGATTTGTGCATGCACACACACACACACACACACACAGGCACACACATCATACCTAACAAATACGGTCATATTTATAGACCTGCCGAGGAAAATGTACCCCATTCCTTGGTGCTTATTTCCACTCAAATTCAATGACATATGTCCATATATCTGGCACACACACATGACTTTCAATGAGGTGCTTTATCAATATAATATATCCAGCCTCTCCCCTTTCCAAGCTCCTGACTGCAGGGTGGGCCCCAGTGAAGGTGAAGGAGAGAGGGTCTGAGTTTGAGCTGCATGTGTCACTAAGTGTGACTCTGACTACATGCCACAAACAAACAGAAATTGTTTATTCATTATTCACTATTTGGAATTATCCATTGTCTTTCAATTACCTCTATGCCATCAAGTTTCAATGATCATCTATCCCTCACTGAGTGGCTACTCCGTGCAGAGTATAGCTCAGGGAGGGGTTACCAGCACGAGCTTTGCTCAAACTCAGTACGAATCTTAGCTTCAGTACTCACTTTGCACAAATTATTTCACTGCACTTTGCACCTCTCTGAGCCTCAGTTTCAGCTTTTGTAAAGTGAGCATAACGATACTCAACTCCTACAACTTTTGTATTAAATAGGTGATTTTGTAAAGTGCTTGGAACAAAGCATAGGGCATAGTACTCAGTAAATGGTAGCTATTATTTTCATCATCACTCTGTGGGCATTGGAGATATAAAGAAGTAATACATAAAAGAGATGTTCTACTCCCGTAGGAGGTTTTTAAATCTCATCAACGAGATAATATAAATACATGGAGAGAGGAAGAACATGGAAACCTAAAATTCTTCTTTGAGCCCTAACATGCAACTTATTCTCCTAAATCTGAGACCTGATTACAATTTTTAGCTGATTTCAGTGCTCTAATGCTTTTTCTTTTGTCATTCATCATCCCCATGCCTCACCACCCTATATACACCCCACGTCCATCCCACTCTTTCACTTAACAAGTTGACTGGAGATTTCTTGGGATAACAAAGATTTTGAGAGTTCATTGTGTACATTTCCCTGTTTCTGGGCAGGAGCCCATCTGAGGCATTCCACAGCCAAATGAGACAGCCATGCACACGGCCAGGGAGCCTGCACCCTCCCATGTCCCCCATCACCTTGCTAATCTCAGAATATTCTTCCTTATGTTCAATCTCAATCTGTTTTCCTGCAATATTGGCCTGTCTTTATCACTCATTCTGATTGGGGAGCAGGTACACTAACCCTCAAAAGTGTAAGAAAATTCTCAAATGTCCACCTGGTAACATTGTTCCACTGCCTATCACTCCAGGTCTCTGGAATTATAGGTCTCATATAGTTCATTATTAACCCATGAAGAATCATCAAAAGATCTCTTAAAAAGCATTAATTTTGTCCCTGTCAGGGTATAACTGCTCATGCAGTCATCTGGTCTCTCCTTAAAGCTTTTGCAAGATAAAAGTATCCTAATTTCCAGGACAGATACTTAAGAACTCCTATTTCAATTCCCCAACCTCCAGAGCCTCCTCAATTAGTGTCATCACATTATCACTCATTTGATTAAGGGACAGTACAACCCCGAGTTGGGGCATGACTATTATGACCTCCCCAGTCCCTTTAAGGCCATCATATGAAGAAGGGGTAAGAGAATGGGCAGCAGTCTCCAACCATGAAATTCTTGTCCCAGGGGAGCCTTTGAAGACCAAATAGGCTCCTGGGAGGGCACAACAGGCAGTGTCCTAAAGTGGGCAGAGTGCCAAAAGCTGCCATAGTGAGCGGTAAGGGAGGCCTGGAGACAAGAAGGAAGCCAATGCCTATACTTCTCCCTCTTCCCCAAATTCAACTCCCCCAGCCTAGGCTCATCCTCTTGTACTCCCAATTCCAAAGTTTTCAGACCTTCCAGAGTGTCCCTCTGAGACCAGACACCTATCATTGATCACCTCAGGCCAGTGCTTCTCCAACCTGAAAGAACATACAAATCACTTGGGAGCTGACTAAAAATGCAGATTCTGATTCAGTAGGTCTGGGTTGGGACCTAAGGATTTGCATTTCTGCAAGCTCCCAGGTAACACCCATGCTGCTAGAGCAAGGATCTAGATGGCTGTAGCAGTTGCTACAAATGTCTCCCAGGAAGAGCCTATCTGTCCACATCCTTCTGTCTGTCTATCCTCCAGATGGCTGTGAGAATCATATCTCATCCCTTCTTGACTCAGGAATCTCATTCTATGGCACAATACACAATACAAACCTGGCTCATAAATTCCCTTCAAATGTGAAAAAACACATCCCTCACAAGACTCTCATTCTTTCATGACTCTTAAAGGTCCATGTGCCTAGAATTACTGTCCCATTTCTCTTCCAACTCACCTGTCTCTCTTTTATTTCCCAAATTGCACCATAAGCATCCTCCTCCAGGAAGTGTCCATTGACTAATACCGCTTTCTCAGTTTCTACTCATACGTTTCCTTCCAAAGTAATGATGCCTTAATCGCTCTCCAGTTATTAATTCCTTCTATGTCAGTCCATTCCCTCCCCATTTGGGGTGTACATTCTCTCTTACCAAGATATTTTAGATGCTCTCACAAGGTTTTTGCACTAGTCCTTCAAAGAAACATCTAAAGGAGTATGTAAATATATGAGTAATCCTGCCTCTATCAGGCTTCCCTGGAGTCACCTACTCCCTGTTGGGAAAATAAGAAATTCCGCGAGTAAGAAAGTAGCTTCCTAGCCCTCCCTCCTAGGGCAGGCCCCATGCATAAATACAACAGAAAAAACACTGGCGCTTCTATTCCAACCATAGACTGCATCAAGAAAGATGCCTGTTGTGCCCACACTGGAGCCAGTCTCATCTTCTGGGGTTCCCTGGAGTCAGAGCAGGTTGGGCCTTCTATCAATTTCACTACTTCTGGCCCCTCCGCATATTCCATGGGAAGAGATGGAGCAGGACCAGTGGAGGTCATGTCAGGTACGCTCCTGCCCCAGGTCTGTATTTTTCCTGTTGCTCTTTGAATGAACAACACTGTTCTTAATGTTGGGTCTAGAGGAAGGAGAGAACCTACTCCTTGCTTTGAGCAAGATTCCACTCTGATGGAACAGACAGGATAGTCACCAGAACTCAGGCATAGCCACACAAAGGCAAAACTTGCGATAGCTCGGTACAGGTCTAGAGGCAGTTCTAGATTTAGTTCTGGATGGAGAGAAATTCTGTTTGTCAAGGAAGTTTCCCAGAAGATAGTTTTAAAGGAATAACATAGCCTTAGCCTGAAAGGAAGGAGAATTTTCTGTTTCAAAGAAATGTGTAAGGCTCAATTCAGTTGAACATGAATTTGTTAAATGCTCATTATGTGCCTGGCCCCAGCTGGATGTTCTCAGCAGTAAACAAGATACACTCCTTACCTATGATTTACAATCATAAAGAAAATAAAGATACACAGATAACTGTGGTATTTCATTTTTAAAATTTCAGCTTTATTGAGGTATAATTGACATATAAAATTGTAAGATATTTAATGAGTACATTGTGATGATTTGATATACATATACATTGTGAAATGATTCACTCTGATATCCCCACTGGGAAAGGATTAATGGATGGTATTTTAATCTAAATGTCTCATTAAATGAAAGTAAATATTCAAAGCGCACCTTTGTTTCCTTCACTTAATCATTCTCAAGGTCTTCAGCTGGAACTTCGGTTTTCAATTGTGTTCCCTGGACCAGCAGTATCAGCCTTACCTGGGAACTTGTTAGAAGTACAAGTTCTGGGCGCCACCCTGACCTACTCCAAAGGCTGGGGGTGGGGCCTGGCAATCTGTTTTCACAAGCTCTCCAGGTGAGGTGGCACCTGCTGAAATTTGAGCACCCCTGAGCAGAGTGGTATTCCTAGACTCTGTCTTCACATCCCCCTTCACCGTGACTTTGATTAGTGAGTTAAAGAGACAGCAATGAGCATACCCAGCTCAGCCGCTTTCACTTTTTTGTTGGGTTTCTTTTTTTATCCAGCATCAACTTAACCACAGGACACTAGATATATGTAAAAAGGTGTTAATATCCAAAGTATATAAAGAACGTATACAACTCAACACCAAAAAAAACCAAATAATCCAATAAAAACTGGACAGAGGGCTTGAATAAACATTTTCCAAAAAAGACATACCAGATGGCTAACAGACACATGAAAAATGGTCAGCATCACTATTCATCAGGAAATGTATATTAGAACTACACTGAGATATCACTTTACACCTGACCGAATGGCTAAAATAAAAAGGCAAGAAATGGCAAATGTTGATGAGGATGTAGAGAAAAACGAACCCTCATATACTGTCAGTGGGAATGTAAATTGTTGCTGCCATTATGGAAATCATTATGGAAGTTCCTCAGAAAATTAAAAATAAAACTACCATACTATCCAGTATTTTCACTACTGGATATTAACCGAAAGAAAACAAAAACACTTTTTCTAGTTTCTTTTAATAATAACTTTTTAAAAACCCAGTATGCAGCACAGACACAATTGAAAAGTAGACCAAAAAAAACCAAAAAAACAAAAAAGGAGAAAGAGCAAAGACACATCCTTCATTTCACAATAAATACAGAGCCGTATTAGTGTTCTCCCACCAGCTACCCATGGGAAGCCAAGCTTTCCATGTGCTCAAAAGTACTCCATTATTGCAGGGGGCCAGACTACATTCAGGTGTGATAATGTCAACCCAATACAGACTGGCACTGCTGAGTCTACAGTTTTGGACCTAACTGAAGTGGGGTTAAGGGACCAAGCTGTGCTGGATCCCATAGCCAAAGTAGATAGCAAACCCAATCAGCATCCAGACACCAAATCGGGCCCAGGTGGCAGCTGTCATCTGCATCATAAGGCAAACATTCACAAAGATGCTCAGGAGTGGGAGGAGAGGCACAGCAGGGACCTTAAACTGAAGGGGAGCAGAGCTCTGTGGCTGTCTCCAGATGACCCCAGTGATCCCAGTGATGAGCACCAGGAGCAGCACAACCACTGTGATCGGCACTGGGTCTCCAGAGAGCAGACCTGGCCACTGGGCCAGCACCAGGCAGAGAAGAGTCAGCAGCAGAGCAAGCAGTGAGGAGCAAACAACGACAACCCGGCCAGAGAGTGGAGTGGGGGTGGGGCTGCCTGGAAAGAATAGTCCCTGTAGAGTCAGCGCCTCAGCTGCAGGTCTGTTCCCCTCTTGCACCTGTGCTTCTTTTACCCCATTCCTCCTTTCAGGCTGATACCTGAGGATGAGAACACAAAGAGCCATCAGGGAGTAAGCTAGCAGGGCCCCAACTGACATGAGATCGAGAAGATCAGTGAGTCCAAAGAAGAATGCCATGATTCCTATGATAATGCCCAAGATTACAGTGGACACATTGGGCATGTATGCGCTGGTTTGGATTCTGGCAAGGACAGGGAACAGGAGGCCGTCCTGTGCCATCATGTATATCAGATTACGAATGGGGAACACAAAGCCAAAGATGCTGACAGAAAGACTACAGAGGAATACAAAAGTTACAATATAGTAGGCAGTTGCCCAGCCAATATGGAGAAATGCCTCAGGCAAGGTGCTCCCAGGTCGAAGCTGGTAGTAAGGCACCATGACTGTAAGTGCCGCAGAGACTCCAAAATACACCAAAAAGCAGATGAGCAGTGAAATCACAATTCCCATGGGGATGGAACGCCTGGGATTCTGGACTTCTTCAACTCTGGTAATAATAATG
Organism: Leptonychotes weddellii; assembly: GCF_054177405.1. Classification (NCBI taxonomy): domain Eukaryota; kingdom Metazoa; phylum Chordata; class Mammalia; order Carnivora; family Phocidae; genus Leptonychotes; species Leptonychotes weddellii. The sequence continues at coordinate 83,134,243 of NC_138373.1, forward strand.
CTGAAACCAATAAATGCATAGAAACAGATAGCTACTCCACGGAGAATCCCCTTGAAGCCAAAAGGCATGAATCCTCCAGAGCCCAGAGGCCCCACGCTAGAGGTGTCATTGAGTCCAGCCTTTATGTAGTCCTCTTCTGTGAGCTTCCAGTTGTGCAGGTCGCCCTTCATGAAGCCAGAGATGATAACAAAACTGAGAACCAAAAGTTTCACCAATGTGAATACTTTGGAAACCAGGAAAATCCACCTATTCCTCAGTGTCAGCAATTCCATGAGCAACAACATAAGGCCCACAACAATGAAGCCTAGAATTTCTCCAAGGACCTGGAGAATATTCGGTGAGATGCTCTCATGCAGGGTCTGAGAGATCTGGTTCCCAAGCAGATTGTCAAAAGCTAAGGTCCAAGCCCGGGCCACAGTGGCTGTATGAGCAACAAAGAAGATAATAAGGTTCCAGCCAGTGATGAAAGCCCAGAGTTCACCCATAGTGACATAAGTGTAGAGATATGAAGAGCCAGCATAGGGAACCTGGACACCAAACTCTGCATAGCACAGCCCAGCCAATATAGAAGATAGGCTGGCTACCAACAAACAGATCACAATGGATGGTCCTGTTATATCTCTAGCCACCTCACCAGCCAGGACAAACACACCTACTCCCACTGTGCAGCCCACACCCAGTGCCACTAAATCCAGAGTGGTCAGTCTTCTGGCAGGGGCCATCTCATTCACGTCTTCCTCCAACATTCGTCTGCGTACCAGCTTTTGACAAATTCTGCGAAGGGCCTGACACAGCATTCTAGCTGGAAGTGAAGAGGATTCTAGGATCAGAGATCTGTAGCAAGCCCAGGAGTGGAGAGTCTGGGATCAGGTTCAATGAGGCTGAGTTAAGCTGAGTTGGGTTGGGGCTGCCAAGTTCTGTTGCTCAGGCTTCAAATCTACTGTTTCATATTTTTTCTGTTATGGGCTATCCCTCCATAATCCCTAAGTAAACAATAAATATTTACTGAACAATGGTGTTCAACCAAGCAACTAAAGCTCAGAAGTTGTTGCAGCACAAATATCATAGAAACTGACAGCAAAGACATCAGAGGAAAATCAATATTGCCTTCCCTCCAGTAAAAGGGCCAATGCCTCCCAACATTCTGCTTTTTAACATACTTGATATATTCCACTTGATATAACCACTTGATATATTCCAACTTGGATTCATCTAACTCATGTAGCGTCATGTACTAATTAAGCTATAAGACAACAGGGCATGAATCGCTGTAGAGTAATTCTCACATGGGATGTGTGAGGAGTGCTTGGGTGTGAGTTATGACAGGTTAATTCATGGACTGGTCAGCCTTGTTGCAATTACAGACCCATTTTGAAAATAACATCTGAGGTTAAAATATAAATTTGGACTCCCCAGTCATAAACCGATAGCCCCTACATCAGCTAGTCAAGGTCAGATGGCACTGTGACCCCTTTTCTCCTCAGTCTGCATCATCCATTCAGCTGTGCTAATGGCCACACTTTCACTTTCCCCACCTAGGCCCACAGGGGCGCTGTGAACAGAGGGGAGGAGAGAGAAAGGGTCAGGGCCTTCATAACCACCTGCAAGAAGGAGAGGACCAGGCTGCCTGGGAAGGAAACACTGGAGAAATGGGGGCAGCAGCCAACCCAGGGTCCATGACTGAGAAGGGAGAGGAGCCAGGAAAGTAGTCTTATGAATTCTGACATTTAATAAACCTCACCCAAAGCAGCCAGACAAAAATTAATTACAGTTTTTATATCCACAGCTGTGAAGTGTGATGGGTAGGGAGAAAAGAAATGAGTCACCTAGCTCAGTAGTTCACAACCAAGACAATTCCTTCTGTCTCCTCCCTCTCTGGGTTCCAGGAGAGAAGGTGAGCGCACTTCTGCAGACAGTCTCCTCACCGGCCACACTGGGCTCTCTACACACCCTGAGCCGTCTGGGACGTCAGCTGCCAGGGCCTGGAGAATCTGCCCTGCTCTGTGAGCTTGTATTAAAGCACTCACTTGTAACTGTCTGTTAATTTTCACAAGGATTTATTTTTAACTGCCACAAACCATTGTCTGAATATTTCAAATATATATATTTTTTAATGAACAAACCCTGCATGTAGTATCTCCTACCTCCTCCTCTCCTGCTGCTATTCAAATTGTCCCCTCCATTTGAGAAAGGCTTTGCATGAACAATTCACAGCAAAGCCCCAGAAATGAGTAGTTGAAAACAGAGAACAAAATCATACAGCCCCCACTCTCCTCCCTACTCAGGCTTTGGTTTTGAGAGGATTTTAGGAAATGATGTCATAGGTTTTTAAAGACAGAAAGATCAAGTCAAAATTGAAAGGTGTGCTCTATAGATGATCAAAAGGAACCCTTGGGTTATGGGTCAGACCTTCTATCTACAAATCCATCTAGACTCCTTATCTGCCACCTACCAGTTCCAATGTTATTATTTACCAACAAGCATATGAGATAGATAGGGAGGGTCAGTTCTTAACTCATGGATCCTTTCTACCCTATAAATGTGATTGAGGTGTCCCCCATCCATCCCCAGGCTTCAAACTGTTCAGTGGTTCCTCACTGCCCTTCCTTCATAATCCCTCCTTCCTTAATAATCTGACCTGTGCTTATTCCTCCAGCCTCATCCTCTGCCCAGTTCCTGCTCCACCTGTGAAATTTGATACTCACCCTGTTCCCTTGCCTCTAATGCCCTCTTGGCCCCTTCACTTAGCTAACCCCCACTTCTCTTTCAGTTCCCAGGTCCGCTGATGCTTCCCCAGGAAGCTTCCCTTACACTGCCCTTCCCATGTGCTCTCCTAGCACTGGGCTTCACCATGTGCCACTGATCCTAATGTATCCAAATTCCAGGTCAGCTGCCTGTCTCCTCCATCAGACTGTGAGTTAGGTGCTCAATAAGTATTTGTTGAACAAATGACCAAACTGAGAAGAGATACTTGAAGGAGCACATAATCTAGGATTCCTATCTACTTGACTTTGAGATATAGACTTTTAGCCAAGCAGCCTTTACAAACCTGGATCAGGTAAAGATATAAATGGAATTATCTTCCAAGCAGAAGATGAGCAAAATCAAAAGTATGGGGGGGAAACCAACTGTGATAAAATGTTGACCGCAGGGTGATAAAGAATTCTTAGCTTTGAGGACACTTGTTTAAACATATCAGGCTGCCTGGGGTTATAGACAACCAACCACCCATGCCCAGTTAGAGAATCTGTACCTTTTTGAAGGCATCATGTTCAGGCCTTATAATCCAGGTAGGATGTCCTAAGGCAGAGGTTCTCACTTCCGGGGACAGAGGGAGGCCTAATGAAGACACCTGGGGAACATTTTCAAACTTCAGATCCTTTCCCTCTGGAGATTCTTGTCCACTAGCCCTGTACTTCCCATGACTGACTGCTCTAAACTACCTGACAAGAAATTGTCCTCGTGTTCATGCGGAAGAGGTTATAAAATCCTTCCTCACAGAGAGAAGGCACAGTTGAGTAGTTAAGAGTAAGGTTCTACAGGTAGACTGTTCAGGTTCAAATCACACCTCAACCTCCCACCTGGTGACTCTGGACAAATTAGTTTTCCTCTTGGGGCTTTAATTTCCACAATAGTCAAGTGGGAGTAAAAGTAAATCCCTCCTAGTTTGGTTGTGAGGAGTAAGTGAAAGGATGCCTGTCAAGTACATAGCTCAGTGCCAGTATGGACTTAATATCATCTACCTAACACTTAAAAATGAAATCTGATCCAATGTCCCCAAACTCTGAAAATCAGTCTTTATAAATGTCTAGCCTCAAAATCATCCAATGAAACTTGAGCCTTTTAGCTGGCCCTCATGAGACATGGAAACAGTTTTATTCCATAAAATTCACTTTGAAACACTTAGGACTCTAATTAGGCACCCTCATCCATGTGGTATTAAACATGTGGTGGTCCTAGGCTCATTGAGTTAGACCAGGCAGCAAAAAATGCAAGGCTCAGATATAGTAATAAAAATTAAAATAATAAATATAATAACATCTTTGCCTGTGGATGCCTTATTTCTGGAACAGGCAGTGCTGGGTACTATAGAGGTAAGAGCAATGACCATTATGTCAGAAATGCTGGGTGTGAGCCCTGGCCCTTCCGTGTGACTACATGAACTTGGGGAATTGGCTCACTCTCTCTAAGCCTCAGTCTCCTCACCCACAAGGACCTCACCTGACCTCCCTCACTGGATCAGCATGAGAATTCAGTGAGGAGATACACACCATCCCACACTGCTGGTGGGAGCGTCACTGGGCACCATCCTGAAGCACAATCTCAGTAGAATTAAGAACACACACACCCGGGGCGCCTGGGTGGCTCAGTCGTTAAGCGTCTGCCTTCAGCTCAGGTCATGATCCCAGGTCCTGGGATCGAGCCCCGCATCGGGCTCCCTGCTCCACGGGAAGCCTGCTTCTCCCTGTCCCACTCTCCCTGCTTGTGTTCCCTCTCTCGCTGTGTCTCTCTCTCTGTCAAATAAATAAATAAAATCTTTAAAAAAAAAAAAAAAAGAACGCACACACCCTCCCGCCCCTCAATCCTTCTGCAAGGTGCACACCCCAAGGAGACTCTCTCCTGAGTCCATAAGGAGCCCATGTGAGCACGTTCCTCACAGGACTGTTTGTGGTGGCAGGAAGTGGGAGCTGTGCCAGCATCTGTTCCTAGAGGAATATATAAGTAAAATGTGCCGTGTGTGCACAATGAAATATGACACGGCAGTCAGAGATAATAAAGCAGATTTACAGAGAGCAACTTGGGTAGATCTCAGAAACAATGACAAGTAGGAAAAGTAAAAGCAGGATGAGGTGTACAGAACAATGCCATTTATGTACCTTTAAAAAAATAGAAAACGCTGTACATTTGTGAAGGATTCACATGCATCTATTAAATATGTCACATCATTCCTCTGCTGAAAACCTTTTTTCTGTTTCCTTTTCATTCAGAGTAAAGCCAAGGTCTGCATTTACAATGGCCTACAGAGTCCTCCAGTATTTGTCACTGACCCAGCTACTTCTCAGCCTTCTGTTTCTGTCTCTTCCCACACATTTCTCTCTAGTCAGTGGCCTCCTAACCTTCTGGCCTCCTAACTTACCAGGCAGGACCCTACCTCAGGGCCTTTGCACTGGCTGTCCCCTAAAAAGGCACTACTTCTCACCCAGATATCCACATGGTTCTCCCCTTCACTGTATTTGGTGAAATGGAACGTTTAGAGCATGGCCTTCCTGATTCACCCCACGTAACAACTGCAATCTACTCCTAACTATGCACGACAGACCTTATCCCCAGCCCTTCATTTTTCCATAGCACTTGTCACTAAATAAGGTACTGTATGTTTTACTTATTTGTTCATTATATCTCACTCCATAAGAATATAAGCTGCTTGAAAGCAGGACTTTTTAAACTGTTTGGCTCCTGACTATATTCCCCACATCTACAACTGTGCCTGACACATAGCACTGTATTTGTGGAATGGAGGAATATATCTAAATACACATATAGAGCATGGACTGGAAGAGCATTTGTTAAATACGCTAAAGCAAGTGCCTCCAGTGAGGAGGGGATATGAGAATAGAGATAAGGATGAAAGGGGAAAATAAAATGCATTGAAAAGGGGCCTGGGAGGTAAACCATGAGAGACTATGGACTCTGAGAAACAAACTGAGTGTTCTAGAGGGGAGAGGGTGGGGGGATGGGTTAGCCCGGTGATGGGTATTAAAGAAGGCA
>NC_138373.1:83140511-83158126 GCF_054177405.1 Leptonychotes weddellii
GGGGTGGCTGGGTGATAGACATTGGGGCAGTGTATGTGCTATGGTGAGTGCTGTGAACTGTGTAAGACTGATGAATCTTGGACCTGTACCTCTGAAACAAATAATACATTATATGTTAAAAAAAAAAAAAAAGAAGATAGTCGGAAGGGAAAAATGAAGGGGGGGAAATCAGAGGAGGAGACGAAACACGAGAGACTACGGACTCTGAGAAACAAACTGAGTGTTCTAGAGGGGAGAGGGTGGGGGGATGGGTTAGCCTGGTGATGGGTATTAAAGAGGGCACATACTGAATGGAGCACTGCGTGTTATATGCAAACAATGAATCATGGAACACTACATCAAAAACTAATGATGTATGGTGATTAACATAACATAAAAAAAAAATTCCAGAGAATGAAATCTCTGGACCGAAACAAACCAGTAGCTCCCAAACATACAAGTATAAAGCTTTTTGAATAGCTGAGGTTCCTTAGGGTTTCTGAAGTCCTAACTCAAGCATCCCCGCAAATCAGGTAGAGGGCAGTCATGAATACGAGAGTAGAGGCTTTGCGTTCTGGACGAGAGCTTGAAATAATAGTAAGTGTAGTGCATGTGTACACCAACACTTTCAAAGTCAAAACAGTTTAGAATAGATACGAAAAGGTAAACAGAGCAAAAGCCACCTGATTGCTGGGGTTGAGTCTCATATCCAAGGGTAGAAAAATTTAGTTAACAAAACCAAATGAAGAATGGGATGTGCCCATTTTCTCTTTCTCTTCCTGCCTTCTCTAGAATGCTGTTCCCAATCATGGTCATTCATTTATTCATTCAACAAATATACTGGTCCCCAAATATTTTTTTATATAAAAAATTATTCACTGTTTATTTGAAATTCAAATTAATTGGGCAAATCAATTACTTTATCTGACAACCCTACCCAGTACAGGCATGATTTTCTGCAGGGCGTTTTAGTATATTTTTTAAAAATTTTTATCTAATTTTATTTAAGTTCAATTAACTAACATATAGTGTATCATTACTTTCAGATGTAGAGCTCAGTTATTCATCAGTTTCATATAACACCCTGTGCCCTCTTTAATGCCCATCCTGTGGGCATTAAACCTGGTGAATTTACATCCTGTGCCCTCTTTAATGCCCATCACCCAGTTATCCCATTGCCCCACCCACCTCCCCTCCAGCAACCCTCAGTTGGTCCCCCAATATTAAGCATTGTGGATAAAGCAAAGAAAACACAAACACCCCTCCACTCAAGTTGGTTACATTCCTGTGGTAGGAAGCAAAAACTAAACAAGTAATAAAAATATATTTTGTATTGGGTTTGCAATCAATGCTGTAGAGAAAGGGAAAGTAAGAAAAGGTTAGGATGTGCTCAGAGTGGGTTTTGTGATTTTAAAATGGGGGGGTTCAAGACAGCCTCTTCTTCACATTGTTGTGCAGCCATCACCATCATCCATCTCCAGAATTTGTTCATCTTCCTCAACTGAGACTCTGTACCCATTAAACAGTAGCTCCCCATTGTTCCTTCCTGCAGCCTCTGGTAACCACCATTCTACTTTCTGTCTCTCTGAATTGACTAATCTAGGTACCTTTAAGTGGAATCATGCAAAATTGTCCTTTTGTGACCAACTTATTTCATTTAGCACAATGTCTTCAAGGTTCATCCATGTTGTAGCATGTGTCAGAATGTCCTTCCTCTTTAAGGCTGAACAATATTCCCTTGTATGTATATTCCACATCTTGTTGCTCCATTCATACACTGATGACCATGCTGGTTGTTTCACCTATTAGCTGTTGTGAATAATGCTGTTATGAATATGGGTGTACAAATGTCTTTTTGGGTCTCTGCTTTCAATTCATTGGGATATATACCCAGAAGTGGGATCACGGGATCATATAGTAGTTGTATATAATTTTTTAAGATATCCCCATATTGTTTTTCACAACAGCTGCCTCATTTTACATTCCCACCAGCAATGCACAAGTGTCCCAATTTCTCCACATCCTCGCCAACACTCGTTATCCTCTGCTTTTTAATAGCAGCCATCCTACTGTGTGTGAAGTGGGACTTGGCTATTTTTGAGGAGTAACAAGGAAGCCTGTGGGGGCAGAACACAGTCACTGAGGGGGAAGCAGGAGGGGATGAGATCAGAGCAATCAGGAAGCCAGATTTTTCACATATGGCCTGAGCATCACTGTGAGGACTTTGGCTGTTGCTCTAGGTGTGATGGAAACCCTATAAATACTGAGAGTTTCACATGTTGCCTACTGATTTTCATGTTCTGTGAACTAATTATTGGTCTCTCAAACTAAGGAAAAGCCTCCTCCAGAGTTTGAAAACATGGCATGGAGACAGGTTTGCAGGTTCTCAAGAGATGTCTAGCGTATCTGACAACCAGTAAGGGCTGAACAAACTGAGTTCTTTTATCTGCCTCCCTCTCTAGATGCCAAGGAAGAGATGCCATTCAGCCACCCATCGGGAGTGACATGATAGATTGCTTTCACTGAAGCTGTTCATTTTCTGGATTAACTCTAGGCAGGACTGGATCACTTAAAATTTAAACAAGTCATTTCAGTATCATTCACTATTTTGGTTATTCCCACCATTGCTGTGGGTAATCAAGAGCTGACATGGAGATAAAGGGCACATTTCTGGAACCTCGTGAAATTAAGGACTGCAAAGACAGATTAGGGTAGAATGTCAGATGGGGAAGGAACCATGAGAATCAGTAAATCGTAAGCCTTATTACTAAGTGCAACCAAGACTTGAACTTGTCCGTGCTCATTAGGGCAAGAGGAAACACAGCCACCTCTTCTAACTCACCTACCTACCCTACCACCCCCTTCACTACTACTCCCAAATTCCATCCCAGTCTGGCAGAAGCTGAATTTCAAGTTACTAAAACGCATCTAGATGCAGACTAACATACACAGGACCAACTGTATGTAGATCAAATCCATCTACCCAAATGCAGACAAAAATCTATGTGGATGTAGAAAAAACATTTGCTTCCTTCCCACAATACCTATGGAGTCCCTGTTATGTGCAGACACCACACTAGTATCATTGTACTATTATTTGGATAAACAATCATATACCAGGGCTTCTCTAGAGGCTGTATAGACTCCATATTATCTAGTATCATTCTGGGATGGTTGTGAACAAGGTGACTTTTCTTAGTCCCTCTAAGATAACTGCAGAGAAGACAGTTAAATGCAATATTCCTCATTCATGATTTGACACATTTACAGGTTTAGTTTCAGTCAGAATCCACTTTTGGAAATTCTTAACATTTCTATCACACCAAAACAAGATGATCTAACTGGCAAATGAGAAATGTCTGAGCTTCTGCTTCTACTCCTAGACTTGTTCTTTCTAATCCCCACTCTGCTTTGTAATTTCTGTGACAATAAAAGAAAAAAGGGAGAAGAATAAACCAAAAGAATATAATCCAAAATTCATAGTTATCAATTTGGGATATACTTGGTGACAGAAATTGGCCTTTCCACATGATTTTGCATAAGTTAACATTAAAATGAACCTGACTTCTGGAAGCACATCATACATATTAATTGATAATGGAGAGAAGTAGCCCAAGAACTGCTAGAGGGCAAGAGAAAGACAACCTAGAAATCAACATTTGCCACATATAATGCATGGATAAGTGTTGTCTGGACTTCAGGCGTTGGGATGCTGCCCACAGTGTACATGGCTGTGCGGAGTGGGGAAAGGGGGAGAACAGTTTAAGATTCTAAAGGCCTTTAAAATTAAAGAGTTGCAAACACGTTTTCTGATAACAGCAAACTCCCTCCTGGAGACGCAGTATTTTAAAGGCCACTAGGCAGCCACACCCCAGGGAAACTTGGTAATCTTTCCTCGTACAGCCTGACCAGGCCTATAATCCATCCCCACCACAACTTTTTTTAAATTAGATAAGAAAGGCAGGGAGATACCTTCAGCAGCTGTAAAAATTGATATCTAGCTCCTTGAGCATGGAAGAAAGCCCCTCAAGTCCTCTCTGGTGATGGGGGACCACCTTATCAAACTGGACCTGCAAAGTGCACATCAGTGTCCTTCCTAAGAAGATTCGGCACAGAGACTTTCAGAATCTCCAGTGAGAAAGCATGGAAAACATGAAAGAGGCAGCAAAGCCCAATGAAAAAAAATCTTCATTCATTCCATGAACATGTCTAAGCATACTATGTGGTAGGCCATGTGGGAAAGACAAAGATGAAGAAAGCAAGCTCTGTACCAGGTCAGAAAGGAAAGGCCAGGAATAGGGCAGGGCAAAGAGCTAAGAAGGACCCTGGAGGAGAAGCACCAAGGAATAACCACCCCTAACTTATATGTTCTTTAGCAGAGCTAAGAATGTTTCTGATCTGAAGGAGAACAGAGTATAGACCTCCACATCACTCTGACCCCAGCAAACCTACCTGCCCTCCCTAAACTCATAAGGCCTCTGGTCTGCACCCCCCAATCCAAAGTCTAGCCATGAAATACCCTCTACTAAAACCCCACAGGGGTTCTATAGCCAGTGGCATTCCAAGCCCAGGCTTCTTCCTCTCTGGCTCAGTCTCAGTTTTTTTGCCAACTCTATAAAAATGAGAAATCACTTACCGATGAGCTTTTTTGGCCTCAGAGGAGAGAGACCTGAGAAGAAAGTGCAAGCCAAACCCAGGGACGGGGAAAGGATTGGCCAAGCCAAGTCAGGACTTGAGTGGAGCTTAGCAGAGGCAGCAGGAGGAGGGGCACTCAGGGAGGCGGAGCCTCTGGGAGGCCATGGCTTCAGGGAGGTCATGGCTTTGGGAACAGTGGGAACGTGTTAAGAAGGTGGCATAGTCAGAATCCAGGAGAAAAGCCAGAGGTGGGCAATGCAAGACTAGTGGGGCCCTGTCTGGGTGAGGTGGTTGACTGAGGGCTTAAAAGGGACTTTGTTGGAGTCTTTGTTGGCAGGAAGATGTGAACTTAGAGGTAAACAAGCTTTCCAGGGTCCTGGGTATGGAGGAGGTCCTGGCTGGAAGGAGGAGAGTGTAGGGAGCCCGGTAGAGCACAGCCTGTGGAGATTTGGAGGCCAGTCTCAGATCCAGCTAAAGAGCCCAGTCAGAAGTGAGTTTCTTTCCTTCCTTTCTTTTCTTTTCTTTCTTTTTTTCCTTTCCTTTCCTTTCCTTTCCTTTGAGAGAGAAAGAGTGTGAGCAGGGAGAGGTGCAGAGGGGGAGAGAGAGAGAGAATCTTAAGCAGGATCCATGGAGCCTGATGTGGGGCTCAATCTCACAGCCCTGAGATCATGACCTGAGCCAAAATCATGAGTCTGACATTTAACTGACTAAGCCACCCGGATGACCCTCAGGAGTTCTTTAAACCCCCTCACCAGCCGCCTCTCCCAGAATCTCCTACTAGGTTCTTCTACCACCACCATCCATCCCTTTCCCCTCATTCATGTTTCCTATCACTCCAGGAATAAAATCAAAAGGCCTAAGTCTTAGCTTCACCTAAGGGATTTCCTGAGATCATCATTCAGTGTTCATAGCATATTCTAACTGAATGTGCATTGAGCCCTGTGCTAGAGGAAGTAAAGGAAAATATATAGTTTCTGCATAGAGAGCTTCTTGCTCTGGACATAAAAACATAGGGCTTCCAAGTCTTTGAAACAGTGACCAAAGGAAGGTGCTTCTCCTTCCCAGAACATTAACCTTCAAACAGAGGCAAGACTTCTCAGAGCTGGAGAAGGTGGGGTCTACTTAGAGACAGAGGGCTGAATGTACAAGTGATGGGCCCAAGAAGCCATGGGTCTCAAGGAAAAGGGGTACCACTGCCTCTACTAGATAGTGCTGAGATTCCTCTAAACCCTAAAGTAGGTTCCATAAAGACTGGGGTGGAGGTGGAGGGAGGGGAGAGAAGGGTAGCAGTAGGTCCCTAAAGGGACAGAGTCTGTAAGAATGATTCAAAAAGAGAGCATTGAATTTGGAGCAGAAAGAATTGCCCCAGATCTCAGGAAGAACCTCCAACTGAGGAAAACCTGCAAATCACATTGACCCTGCCCTAACACATCTCCAGTACACATGGGCCAAGGGCACTAATTGAGCACCTGCTGTGTCCCAGGTGCGATGCTGGGTAGGGGATGAGTGGCCCAGCCAAGGTACAGAGCCAGAATTCCTAGAGGCAAAGGAGACAGGCAGGATTGGAAGGATGATTGTCATGATAGAACAGGAGGGGAAGGACATCTGGGTGTTCGATTTGTGTCTGTTCCAACAGTCCTAGGTTGTCTTCCCTTGTCTCAAGCTGGGATTGTCCCAGATGTGCATCTGCTTTAGGGCAAGAAGGGCAGGTGCAGGGGAAGGTCTGTCTATCCTTGCATCTAGTCCCCAGAGCAATGTCTTCCCCTTTCTCCCTGTGCTACTCACTGCCTGTTGGGTAGAGGGTGGGAGGCTGAGGAATATGCCAGGGCCCCCAAGCACCAGGTAAGGAAAAGAACTGGCCCAGGGTTGGGGGTATGCAGAGGACAGAGTTGGGACCATAAGTTTCTCATGGAAGAGGGGTACAGATGGGGGGAACTGATGGTTCTGGCCCATCTGAGTGATTTATCCTGAAGTATCTGAACATTGAGGGGTGGGATGAGGGAAGAGGGGAGGAGGCAGAGGTATGAGCCAGAGACAGGGGAAGAGGCTGAGAGACACAGAGATAAGAGGAGCAGGGAGAGAGCTGGGAGGGAGGGCAGAGAGGGACCAGGGATGGGGGAGGCAGCACAGGAGACAGACAAGAGGAGATGCAGGGGTGGGAGAGACACTGAAAGGCAAGACTCAGACAGATGTGATGGGAAGAGAGACCCTCAGACACTGAGGGAAGGACGCAGGGAGGGGGACAGCTAGAAGGGAGAGCTGAGGGCAGACCCAGTCCTGGGACATCTCAGAGCACAAACTATCTGGACGCAGAGAGACAGACAGGCCCACAGACAGGCAGATGTGCTGACAGAGATTAAGGTGAAAGAGGCCAAGATGGAAGGAAGAAGCCAGGGCTGCAGGGAGGAGGGGGAGGGAGCAGACAAAGAGAGAGAAAGAGGCAGGTGTGCAGCAGGAAGGGGAGCCAGGCCAGGGAGGGGGCTGCATATTGGCTCCAGGAGCCTCTTCCCTCTCACCTGGTTCCTGCTGAGCCCGGGCCCCTCTCAGGAGCTGCTGCTGCTGGATGGGCCCAGAAAGCTGAGAGGGCGAGGCTGCTGCCAGGCTGCCCCAGGCTCCCTCCCAGTGCCCACCTGGTGGTCTCAGAGGCCCCACATGGATATGGATACCGCCTCCCCTCCCCTCCCCCCACAATGCTGCCATCACAAGAGGCCTGAGCTCAGCCCTGATTTGTCAGAGTTCATGCAACCTGACACCCCCGTGCAGGGGAGTGGGGGCCAAGGAGAAAGAGAAACTGAGGCAGTCAGGCAAGGGGGGCTGACAAGGTCTGGAGAAAGTGCTGGGACAGACTGGTTAGGGATCTCATGGAGGAGAGGGAGGAGAGGTTCAGGCCTGGGACTGGGTCTGCATTGACAGCTGAAGAAGCACCACGCACAGTATGAGCAAAATAACATACTAGTGACTGTCCATTCATTTGGGGTCAACACTATAGATACCTTCTGAGCAGTCAGGATCAATGCCTTTAAGCAGCTCCTCATTAAAGGGCCCCCACAAATACACATATGAGACCCACTAAAGGAGAAACTGAGGCAGAGAATAGAGACCTTGAGGCCAGTGTACATGCTTGAATCTAGGTTTTAAGGGCCCAGATATGAAGCAACCAGCCAAGTGTGTGAAGACCTAAGACAGCATGGCAAGCTGGACCTTGCCTTTCTCCTCAGGCTTTCTTGGGGCTCTGCAAAGACCAATTCCCCCAGCTCCTGTCAGGGCCAGAGGAGACCCTAAGAACATTAACTCAAGCAATCTAAAGGGGAATAGTTCTCCTGGCCCCCTTCCCTACAGCCACATTTGAAGGTCCCGGAGGCCAGATGTCTGGTGACAGCTAGAGTCCAAGGAGTCTCTGTAATAGCAGGAGGGAGGGTGGAAAGAGATCCTTCCAGAGAAATCCTGCAGAGAAGACCAGGGAGCAAAATCTACCACTTTCATCCCACTCCCATGGACACTTAGAAGTGTAATAAAGTTCAGAATGGACAAGGTTACCATGTGATTAAAGCCAGGAGCCGGTAATTACATTTCTCCTCCACTTTGAACCCTTTACCCTCCCAATCTGCCATGGACACACATCTTTTAGGAAACACACTGAGGCAGAACCTAGAAATTATTAAAACTGTACACAGTTCTTTTGCATAAATTTCATTTTATCCTTAACAGCAAGCTGCAGAAGCAGGCACTAATATTGCTATTTTACAGGTAATGAAATTAAGGCACAGAGAGGGTAAGTAACTTGCCTCAAGTCCCAGAGCAGGTGAGTGGCAGAGCAGAGAATCACATGACTGCACTATGGGGCCCCTCCTGCAGGCTCTGCCCTGAGAAGCAGCCAGGCTTGGGGCCCAGATGTAGAAGGAGAAGGTTCTCCCTGGAGGGCCAAAGACCTGCCTCCTGGGGCCCTTCTCAGCATGTCCTGCCCAGGAGAGCTTGGCCAAGGTGAGGCCTCAGCTGGGAAGTGGGGAAGGAATACCTCACCCTGTGAAGATGAAAGGGTTAACCACATTATTTATGGCAGGTCTTTGAGGTTTAAACACAGAATTCCGCCCATGGAAGGGGTGGATGAAGGGAGAGCCTGGAGAAAGGTCTCAGAGCCTTCAGTCTTCCCATGACCCTCCTCACCCCATCCCTGTCTCCCTCGCCCTCTTTCTGTCTCCTGACCCCCAGAGGCCTCTTCCTCATCTATCCAGGCACCGGCAGCTGTCTCCCCCCAGCCATGGCTCCCTATCCTGTGCGGTCCAGGCTCATCATCCTCACACCTAGGAGGTCACATCATGGCAAGGAGTCAGCCTCCCTTCCAGTGTCCTGCCCTCCCAGCCCAGGGTCACCATGGAGCTACAACCCTGGACATTTTACATTGTGGCCCCGCATCCAGCAGACCCTGCCTCCTCCATCCCTCTGCCTCCCTGACACACATTCCCAGCACACACACACACACACACACACACACACCCCAGCACACACTCCCTCCTCATCTGTCTCCAAGGTTCATACTCCCTCCCCCAAGGTCATGCACTTCCTGAGAAATCTGACTTCTCTGATCCTCTCTTCTCCATGTTCCTGCTCCTGCTAACCAGCTGGATATCATTCTCCTTGTCTCCTTGGAAACCTTCTAGACTTCTGTGTCTGCCTCCATCTTCCCTCCTGTGGTCATTGTCAGTCTCCCATCATCCGAGTCATGGGGTCTGGTGCACTTGCCCTTGACCCACTCAGCTCACATACATGTGCTGAGGGAGCTCCCGGAGCGCTGAGTCTCTCTGTCCTGCTGTCAGCCTCCTCTCCCAGCTGTCAGGGAGCTCCCCCAGGCCAGGGCCCCTGCTCCTCCCTCTGGGCCTCCCCTGGGTGCCCAGCACACACAGAGAGGGTGGAGTGTGGGACTCACTGCTTCTGCTCCCAGGGAAAAAGGAGGAAACTGAGAAAGAAGCCCAAGCAGGGGCAGGATCTGAGCCTCCACTGCCCCGTGAGCTTAGTGTCAGCTCAGCAGGCAGCTGGAGGGAATCCATGTCTAGGGGGCAGTGCTTTCCTGCAGAACCCCCAGGGCCCGTGTGTGTGTGTGTGTGTGTGTGTGTGTGTGTGTGTGTGCGCGCGTGCCATGCAGGGAGGGGAGAGGAGGCTGTGGGTCTGAGGCTCCAGGAGCGCAGGTCCTGTCTGGAGGGGAGAGTCCTGCGGGAGCTGGACTCGCAGACCCCCGGCAGCTCCCAGCACACACAGGCCCATGACTGCAGGGAGAGAGGGCGGCCCGCGTGGCCACCGCAGGATGGAGGCAGGTGGACTTTGGGCAATACTTCCATCCTCCCTGGATTTGAATTTGCTCATTCACATGGTTTCCTGTGTCCTGTGGTTCAGTCCAGTCTCCATCCTCCCTTCTTGTCCACACTCATGGGCATCTCCTGTGTTCAGAGCTTAGAGCATGTGTTAGGCTGAACCATATGGAATTGCTGATATTCAGTCAGTTTGGGCTTACACAGCCTATTACTTTCACTCTTCTTTGTTCTAAACATTTTTTTTGCCCCCAGGCTAAGGAGCCAGGGGAGCAGAGTGAGGAAGGGCAGACACGAAGAGCTCACAGTTACTGAGCACACACTGTGTGCCGAGTCTGTGGCCTTCCTACCACAGCGCTGAAGCTCACTGCAGTCCCGGGGGGAAGGATCTCCTGCAGCCCCAACAGGTATTCCCCACCTGTGACAGGTGAGTGAGTGCAAGTGAGGAGGCTACACGGGGAGGAACAGGCTGGGATCAAACTCAGCCCCAGACCTGCTTCCCCACCGCCCCCCATCACCAGGGAAGTCTTGGCAGAGCCTGGGAGTCAGAAGACCATGCCTGCAGCTTCAGGACAGGGAGGGAGGGGAGGAGACAGGCCACACTGGGACTCTGGGGGAGAGGCAGGAGAGCCCCGTGAAGGGGCAGGACAAAGCCCTGGGACAATTCTTGAAACTGAGTGGGAGAAGGGCCAGGACAAAAAAGAACCAGTGCAGAAACACAGGGAGGGCCTGGAGGGAAACTGGGAGGTGGTGGGGCAAGGCAAGAGCAAGGGAAGGTAGAAGTGAAATCTGCAGGGGAAGACAAGGCAGGTGTGGACAAGACAGAAGGGCGGTGACAGGGAGGAACCAGGCTGCAGAGTCTAGGGCACCAGGGAGGGTACGATAGCGGGGGCATGGGGAGGAAAGATAAAGTCCAGGGAAAGGATGGAAGCAGGAGGGAGGGAGGGAGCCTGTGGAGGAGATGTGGGCCTGAGGCACATAAGGGACCCAGGGGTAGAGGCAACAGGCCCACGGGGGGAGAAGAAGTCAGCCCAGGATGGAGAGAGAAGGACAGAGGATAAACCTGGACTGCAGAAGGAATGAAAGAGGAGTCCTATGCACAATGGTGTGGGCACAAACTAGCATTAACACACACACACACACCCTCCAAGGGAAAAGGAACAATTATCTGGTGATTGGCTCCAGGAATCCTGCGAGCACCCCAGCCCCATCACCCCAAACCCTGGCAGGCATCTGGAGGTGATGGAAGGCAGGGCCACAGGGATCAGAGGAGGGGAAGGGAAAGGGAGGTCATGAGCCAGTGAGTGTGTGTCCTTCTGTGCATGTTAGTGTCTGGGTGCACCTGCCCCTGGAGCAGCCTGTGTCTGCAGGACTGGGTGTCTGACCCCTGGTCCTCAGGCTCTTCTGTGGGTTTCGCCCCTGCAGGGAGAGTCTGCACCGGGTTGACAATGATGCTGGTCTCTGCGGGCAGAGCACTTTGTCATTTTGCTGTTTGCCTCCTTGTCAGAACCTCAGCGGGGGCAGATGGAGCCGGTGCAGGGAGAGAGACAGCAGGGGATGCCTGGGCAGCCAGGGCTCCTGCAGGCCCCACTCTTCCTGCAGACACACGTGCGCGTGCGCGCGTGCACACACACACACACACACACACAACACACACGCTGCCCTCCACCACTGCAGCCAAATAAAATACACAAAAACAACTGAGACACCATTCACACATGAGCACATGGAGACACACGAATGAACAAAGGAGCTCAGACAGAATAACATGCCATCACCCACACAGATGGACACACAGGAGCCTGGAGCACAGAGCCTCCTGGATGTACATCTCCCCCCACTAACACAGACACACACACACACACACAGACACACACACACACACACAGGACATGCTCACTCGGGCACTCACTTCTCCAGACAACTGTTGCACATACCCATCACTGCCTAGCACATCTCAGGGCTCCCTCCAGTGGCCTCAATTCCAATCCCAGCAACTTCAGAACCCCCAGCCTGGCTCTGCACATCTGCCTCCCCCCCTACCCCTTCCTGCTGGTTCCCCAACCCAGCTGTTTATTCCAGGCCAGCACAGCTGGCTCCTGCCTGGCTTAGGGTTGGCTCATCCTGCTTCAGAAGCAACAGAGGGAGGTTCTCTTCCTCTTCTCCTCCTCCATTACCCACCCTGGGGGGTTTCTCCTTCTACACCCGCTCATGACTCCCCTCCTCCAGGCAGCCTTCCCTAATGGACTCACTGGCTCTGATTCTGAATTCACCCTGGTCCTTTGCACCTGTGGGTCTGTGTTGGGTGAGTGTCACCAAGTTACTGTGCATATGAGTGAGCAGGGAGGGGACTGTCAGCTCCCCATGGACAGGAGCCTCCCCCTCCAGCACCAGGCTGGGGGTTCTCCTGGGAGCCCTGCTACCTGGTTGTAACGAACACACAGAAAAATAACACTGGGGCTCCAGCAGCCACCAGGAATGTCCCCTTCTGTCACAGGCTGCAAGTGTGACCTTCACGATGACACTTCCGAGCCATGTGGGAGGAGGCACGTCCTCCACTGTGTTTGCCCACATCCCCCTGGTTTTCCACTGGAAATACTGCTTCCCAGCTGGGTCCTCACCTTCTCCAGCCTCGGAGAACACTGGGCCATTCTCAACACTGAGACTCACCCTAAAGGACACCCCTGTGCCCCTGGTGAGGACGCTCAGAGTGGCCCTGCAGGCTGGGAAGGGATCCCCACAGAGGAAGCCAGCAGGAGCCAGCCTCCTGCAGGGGCGGCTGTCAGTGCCACTGGGAAGGGGACAGGCAGGAGGACAGACCCACTGCACTGAACACAGGAGAGAGGGACAAGGTCACCCTGAGAAGCACTCAGGACCTCCTCCCCACCTCACCCCAGGGTTGGGTCAGCCCAGCCCAGCTCTCTGGGGAGACAGGAGCCCTGCTTGCCTCCCCCCTGCCCTTGATCTGCTTCTCCACAGCCCTGCTCCCCCTGCCCCCTCCCTCCTGCAGTGAGAGGGGCCCTCCCTCCCCCTATCTCTCCTGCACCCCTGCCTCCAGCAGTGTCCTCCACCTCCGTCCCTCTCTGTCCTCTGTCTCTTTCTCTGCTCCCTTTCTCACTCTCAGCTTCTCTCCCTCTGATCTCAGTCTGGGCTCTGCCATTTCTTTCCCAGCTCAGTCTTTCTCTAATTTGCATCTGGTTCCTGTCCCCCCTCCCCGCTACTGCTCAGAGCAGGGGCTGCAGAGGGAAGGGTGTGGGGGTCCCTTCAGCACCAGAGGACTCTGGCCTTGTGACTAGAGCTCTGAACTGCTGGGTTCCTCACACACACACACACACACACTCACACACAAGAATGTCTCCTCCCACCAGCGCCCCAGGTCCTGAGACTCCAGCAGAGCCCTTGACTCAGAGTCTGCACTCCCCCCACCCCCTCTATCTGCGCCTTCTCCCTGCCTCCCCACTGTCCCCACCTCTTCCTTTCCCTCCTCTGTCTCCCTTTCCCTCCCTCTCTGTATGCACTTCTCTGGCTGTGTCCTCACCCTGGCCCCCGTGTCCATGGATCTGTCTTTGGCTCTGGGTCCATGGTTTTCCCACCCCCTGAGCCTGGGTCCATCTCCTGTCTCTGAGTCCATCTGTCTCTGCTATCTCTGCCCTCTGGGTGTCTCACTGTGCCTGTCTTGAATCTTTAGCTCTGACCTCTGGAGGCTCCTCTCTTTCCTCTCTCCTGCCTCTGTCTCTGTTCAGCTGCCCACTGTCTCTGTTGAATCTGTTTTCATTCTATTGGACTTTCTTGGCTTGAATTTACTGGGCTTTTCCATCCCCGTCCTGGTGTCCATCTCTCCCATTCTCTGCCACCCAAGGTTGACCCGTAGTTCTGGGCATGGATGATGTGGAGGGAACAAGGCAGGTGGCTCTTTGTGTGGAAGATGGACTGCTGGCCCACTAGGATGGAGCTTTGGTTCCAACTGCAGCGCTCCGCTCCTCACAGAACATTCTCCAGGAATTCAGATGCTGGTAGCCTCCCTGCCTACTATGTAGGCTTATTAGGCCATGAGGCCTCTCTGCTCAATATCTTCATCTCAACCCTTTGTCTCCACCGCACATTCTCAAAACCACAACTTAACACTTCGGGCAATGGCAAAGGGGGTGAAATCTCAGGAAGACTTTCCCAGCCTTAAAGAGGTCCTGAGTGCCCGCAGAAACCAGAGGAGATGGGGGAAAAGATGGACTTGGGAGACCAAAGGTGTCTTTTCCTAATAAATGCAATTTCCATCTGGGGGCAAGGGACCCAGCCTTGAGGACATGAGGGGAACCTTCTCTGCAGCGCCTGCGAAGGGCTCGGTGGCCACAAGAGGGCGGCAGAGAAAGGCGCTCCCTGCAGAGCCAGCCCTGGCCCCTGGGCGCTGAGACAGGGCTGGGCTGCCCAGGCTGGGGGGTCTGGGGCTCCAGCAAGAACCCAGGAATTTCCAATTCAGGAAACCCCTCCTCCGACCCTTCCCGCTGGTATCCCTTATTCCTTCAGCCCCTGGATTGCCATCCCCCGCTCCAGCCCCCTTCCCTTTTCTGGTCCCCAGCCCTGGGGCGGCTGACACAGGAGAGCCACCTCACTTTTCCTTATGGTTGGACAGCAGGTGACATCCCAGCTCCCAGAGGTGATGCCTCACAGGGACCCAGCTGAGAACTAGAGCCAACTGGAACCCACGTGTTCTTGATTCCCAGTCCAGGGTCTTCCCATAGGGGCTGACCCCTGCTCCTAAGGGCAAAGCATACTTCATAGGTCCCAGCGGGAAGCCAGCTCACAGCCCTGGGTTTACACACGATGTCAGAGCTCCCCCTTCCCCATGTGACATATGCTTACACACAGAACTGGGGCACACAGGACTGTTCGCCACGGAGCACAGACATGTCGGCCACGCACACCGTGCTGTGCACACCCCCATCCTTGGCACACACCCCCCTCTGCTCCTCAGAGTCCCACAGCCCCTGCCCCTCTCCTGCTCCTTCTTGAGCTGCGACAGGAACTTCTCCTCATTCATCATTTGCTCTTTGCCCTGTGTTTCCAGACGCTCCTCACAGCTGCAGACAGGGACGCCCTTTCCCTGTTCCAATCTGCTCCCTCCTCCCACAGCCCGTTTCCAGTTCCCCTGGCACTGCCTGGAGTAACAGGGGAAAGGGAGGGAAAACTGGTGGGCTCTGAGCTCCCTTCTCTGAATCTGCCCTGCTGATTACTGTTCTCCTGCCCAGGAAAGGTCTGACCATCTGTGATCCACCAGGCTTTACCCCACATCCTCTCAATGTCCCTACACTCGACCCACTTCCCTGTCCAGAAGAAACTCCTTCCATGCTCGGGGTTGTGGTGCTGGGCTCCAATTTCAGAAACTCAGCTTGGGCTTATAGGGCACAAAGTGCAACAAGAGGACTTGATTTAGACTCAGTAAGAAATTCCCAGCACAAGGGGTCTGAAATCCTCACTCTGTAAAATTCAGTGAGAATGCACACAGGGCTTCACCAGAGGCCTCCAACAGACAAGGACTCGTTCTGGACCTGTCTGGGTAGTACTGACCAGAGACAGAGGTTTTCAGTGTGACTCTGGTCATCCAGCCTCAGCAGGGGGCACACAGGGACTTCTGGGGACTCAGGCCCTCAGGCAGAATGTGTGGAGCCTAGAGTTAGGAACTACAGCCTGGTTCCATCATTCCCAATTCCTGGGGGTGGGAGCAGGGAGAGAGAAGGCCTGAACCCTCCACTGTCTATCCCCCCTCCCACCCTGGTCCCCCCCTCTTTATGGCCCTCCCTGGTCAGAGCAGGGCCTCTGAGCTCTCCGAATACAGCCCTGAGCACAGGCCTCAGGACCCAGTCTCCACCCTACCTCTGACCCAGGACCATGACATCATCCCCCTGTGTCTGGCAGGACAGAGACCCCCACTGCTCAGGCTCCCATCCCCCACACCCCAGCACTAACAGCCTTCCTCTCCTGGCCTCCTCCCTCCCCTACTCCATAGCACAGCCTGGAACCTGCTGGAAATGTGCACAAATCAAAGACATCTGCAGCTATGAGTCTTCAGGCTCCCCTGGGACAGCGCACACACACACACACACACACACACACTCATACACACGCATGCAGATACACACAGATGCTCACACTCATACATACACATAGACACATACCCTCAAAATACACACATATACACACCCATACATCACAAAAATTCTCACATGCATGCAACACAAAGACACATACTCACAAACTCATACATTTACAGACATGTACATCCAGACTTACACACTCGCATACACTCATCAAACACACATGTGCACACATACACACTACTCTATGCCTTCCAAGTACCCAGAGCCCAGTCCTCTAGATCCTAGAGATCTAGAATGTCCAGGGAAATCATGGAAACCCGCAGGAAAGCTATTTCCAGTTTCCTGGCCCACTGGGATTTTTCTGCTCTATCTCCTTCCTGCCACCAGAGTCTCTAGGGCTGTGGCCCACACCGCCAAAGTGCAACCTGCAGAGATAACTCAGTCTTTCACACAACAAACACTTTTGAGCACCTACCTGCCACCCCCACCTCACCCCCCACCCCCAGGCCTGCAGCTGAGGCAGATGCATAAAAGAGTAAGTCCTTCTGCCCAGGAGTGTGAAGAAGACCAAGAGCTCAGGAGTGAAGGACCTGAGTTCAAATCCTGCCTTTGCTTCTTCATTTGCTATGTTACTTTGGGCCCTTGACATAGCTCTCTAAGCCTCAGTTTCATCACCTGTAAAATGGGATTAATAAAATTTGCCTAATGTGTGAGATTAAGACAGGTAAACCTTCCATCAGCAATGTGGCCACCATGGACAGCCACCCCACTCCATTGCCCAGCCCCTGTGGTAAGCATCTCCCCAACACCCTTCCAGTCCCGCTGTCCCTGATATGGAAACCCCATCTCCTTCAGCCTCAGACCCTCAGTTGCCCACACCTAGGGAAACTTGATCTCTGACTAAGCCAGCTCCGTCCGACTCCCCTGCCCCAACCACCCCCACCTCTCCTGGTCCATCATGCCTCTTACCCCTTTACAGGTGGCATTTTCCATAATAACCTTTATTGTGGCTGACCAAGGCCCAAATGTTCCGGATGGAGCACTGTGCCTGTGCATCAGATGGACATGAAGGTTTAACCAGCCTCCATAGAGCTGTCCCATGGAAAATGGTCTTTACTTCTCTGAATTACACCAATTTTAAAATACTCTTTATGGACAGAGTGCAGGAGACAGTTGTAGGACAGGGCTTGCTGTGCTAAGCAGATTGTGGGAGAGATTGCATCACCCCACGATTACTAAATAATCGCTCAGAGGAAACTCCAATAGATTCTGTGCTCAGAGCTGGGAAGCAGTCCAGCCCACCCCCACCCAGATGAGCAGCCCCTGCAGGTGCCTTAAGCTAAGGGGGAGCAGGGATCTCACCCCTAACCCTGCTGCTCAGGTGGCCTCCTCAGCTCCCCTCCAGAGTCAGGCCTCAGCCTGAGTGGGAAGTGGCTCTGGAGGTCTTACCATCACCTTCCTGGGACCCTCCAAGGACCCACAAACACCCTTGTTTCCCTGCCACAGCCTTGGCTGCCTACATCCTCCCAGGCTCTGACTGCTGCTGAACTGCTCTCTATCTTCTCCCACTGAGATGTGTCCAGTCCTCTTTCCAGACAACTCGCCA
>NC_138373.1:83158626-83165121 GCF_054177405.1 Leptonychotes weddellii
CCTACATCCTCCCAGGCTCTGACTGCTGCTGAACTGCTCTCTATCTTCTCCCACTGAGATGTGTCCAGTCCTCTTTCCAGACAACTCGCCACCATGACCATCTCTGAGTTTCCATCTGGCATTGGCCCATCCTGGTGCCTCCACCTCCCCCCTGCCCAACCCCATCCCTCTGACCCCTCCCCTGCCCACCTCCCACTCTGTCCCCTTCCACCTGGACAACCTTCCACCCAACCCAGCCTGCCTCCCTCCCCTCCTGGCTCACCTCCCCAGACAACCCCACCTCCCAGTGGGCTCCACCTTCCATTACCTCCATCTCTCCAGCCTGCTGCATCCTACCACTTTGCACCATTTCAAGTCATTTCTACATCTGTTTTCACACCTCTCCCACCCTTCAGAATCTAGGGACTAGAGCAGGTCTCAGAGCCCAATGAAAGGAAAGACATTTGCTCCCTTCTCTCTTTTCCTGTCCTCTGCCTGTCTGCCCCCCTCTTCCTGCAGGCTGACCAGGTCGCGTGCTGAGCTGAAGAGACATCTCCCCATCAGCAGAGTGCTGGGTGGGGGTGCGCAGAGGAAGAGGTTGAACAGGGACAACCTGCCAGGCACTTCAGTCCCACCTGGGGAAGCCCCACCCACCACCGCGAGCCCAGCCCCCTCCAGAGTAGCCTCAGAGAGAGGGGGACTTGGTCAGCCCGCAGCTCGGCTCTGCTACAGTTTGGAAGGGACCCTTGACACCCCTGGGACCTCCAAATGGCCCGATGACCTGGTCACCCCAAAGACACTCCGTCTCAGGAGAGGACAGAGGCAAATGGTGACTGTTCCCCATCGGGTCGTCCCACCACCTTGGCCTCCACTCCGGCTGGAGGGAGACTCCCCCTCAGCTCCCAGCGCAGGTTTGCGGAAGAGAAAGGACCCTGCACAGCCTCTGCATCTTTATGCCCCGCAGATCAATGACATCTGAGAGCCCAGCAGAGGGCGCATGCTTTAGCAATGACCTGGTGTGAGAGGGACGGGACTCCTGCCTCCACTTGGAAGCCAAAGATCCCCCCAAGAGTCTCACCTCCTTTTCTGCCTGTTTGCTGTAAGCGGTCTCCCCTTCCCCCACCACACTTTGCTGAACCCCAACACTCCTGGGAAGAGGATCTCCCTCTATGGGTGCCTTTTCATGCTGTCCCTCCCTGTATCAGGCCCAGGATTTCTGCTTCAGAAAACAAGCAGCTCTGTCTGCTCCTGGGAAGTTCTTGCTCTCCTCTTGCTTTAATAGTTCTTGCTGCTGTAAGTGATCATACTGTCCCGGGAAATTGTGGGGCTCTCTCCCAACCTTCCCCTTCTCCCCACTTCTTCAGCTTCTCTGTGCTTTGTCCCAAATATCTAGGTTCCAGATCCCGGGCTTCAGAGGAGCCTTCTGGGCTTGAAGGTCAACCCAGGGGCTGAGGAGTCTGAGTATCTTCGTGGGCTGCAAGGTAGCAGTTACTGGGGTGAGAATGGCCAGAGAACACTTTGGAGCTCTGTGCACACAGCAGATGTGTAATAAGTATGAAATGGCCCATTGAGAAGCTGGGCTTAGGGAGGTGAGAGAGGGTAGAGGGAAAGGAATGAGGCTGGACTGGTCTGATGTGTCTGCTCCCCATTCTCTTCCCTTCCCCTCTGGGCCACCTGGAGAGAATGTGCAATAAGACAGGCCCTGAGCCTGGAGTCCTCCCTAAGCTGAGGGGGGTGTCCTCCCCTCCATCCACCTCCACCCAGCCCAGCTCAGGACACCAGGACACCCACCCGCAAGAGCCCAGCCACTGTGCCCCACCCCACCAACCATAAACACCGTCTTCAGCCAGGGCTCCCAGATCTCTGACCCCTCACTTTGCACACCAGCCTGAGTGCCCCCAGGCTGGCAGAATCTTAGGGGACCTCTTGTAGCCACCTGGGACCCTCCAGTCAACCTAGTAGTCTTTAAGCTTTAGCCAGCACCCTTGGCCCATAAGATGATTAATCTCTCTTAGTATCCCTATAGATCATGCATTATTTCCTAGAAAAGAACAGAGCCCTTCTGCACACCATGAAATCAAAACCAGAGTGTCTTGCATAACCTCGGGGCACTGAGATACTGTCTGTAGCTGGCACCATTGAGTCTGCTTGTAATCAAGAAGTTTTACAGATCACTATACTCTCTTTACTGATTAACTGCCCTAATCTCCTTTGATAACACCTGGGCTGGGCAGAAACCTCAGAGTTGACCTTTGGACAAGAGTCGGCTTTCTCCCCAGGTGGCTGGCTTCCTGAATAAAGCTCATATTCCTTTGCAATCAAAACTTGTCTTCAGGGGTGCCTGGGTGGCTCAGTTGTTAAGCGTCTGCCTTCGGCTCAGGTCATGGTCCCAGGGTCCTGGGATCGAGCCTCACGTCGGGCTCCCTGCTCAGTGGGGAGCCTGCTTCTCCCTCTCCCACTTGTGTTCTGTCTCTCTCTGTCAAATAAATAAAATCTTAAAAAAAAAAAAACACAACTTGTCTTCAGTATCGGCTTTTCGAGTGATGGGCAGCCCAACTTGGGTCTCTGGGCTCTGAAGAGCTGGGCTCTTGGGCTTTGAGACACCTGCACCACCAACTCCCTCAGATCCTCCTCATTCCTAGATACCAGAGGAGCATTAATTAATTAGCTTGTGCGACCAGCCACGGGCATGACCTCATCCCAGCATACCACAGGGGTCCACTACTGACACATCGGACCCCAGGGATGTGGGCACACACCAATTACACAGCCAGCAGCTTAGCTAATCATCACTTGTGGTGACACCAAGGTGGAGGAGAAAGGGGCAGTTTGCGGAACTCAGCTATCTGCCTCCATCCTGTCCCCCGGCTGCAGTTCAAGCGTACAGAGAGGAGGCAGCTTCACTGCAGACACAGATAGACAGCTTCCCCCCGCCCCAAAGCATGTCCCACTGACTTTGTCATTCTGCTGTCACTCCTCAGCTTCTCCGAGATTTAGCATACTGACTCTCTGAGCTGCAGAAAATTGAATTTTCTTCATTGAGACTGTCTCCCCACAAAAAGCAGTTCATAAATTCTCCATCTTTTTCAGACTTCCTGCCCCCTCTCCTCCCCACCTCTGGATCAGAGCCCTGCCCACACTCCCACCTGGGGGTACAGCCACGGTAGGAAACATGCACACGTCCACAGGCTGTGCACAGACATGGAGGGAGAGAACGAAACACACCCTAGGATCTGGTACGGAGTCTTCCTTCACACCATAGCAACCACTGCTGTCTCCTCCTTGCCCGGAGCCCAAGCGCACACTAAGGTGCTCCTCCTCCATGGACTACAGCCTCGTGCCTCAGTGGTCCTCCCCAAGGCAAAGACACCCCCTTCCACCATTAAAGGGTATATGTTGGCAAAGGTTTCCCACCTGGAGTGTGTTCTGTCCATATGACTCTCCACCACTTTAGCCTTGGGAACAGAACTGGGGGAGGGAGAAATCTCGTAGAGATTCCTTGTAATACCTGTGGCAGCCTGGCAGCTGAGGCTATAAATGGATGGGCAAGAGGCCAGGTTGATGGCCACCACCATGTGGCTTGTGCCCAGGGCCAGATTGGGGAGGGAAGTAGTGGGCTTTGTCTTTTGCCCTTAGCAAAGTATTAGCATCCAGGTAGCTGAGTTCCTAGAGGAATGTCACTCTGCCTGTTTCAAGGATTTGTCAATAGACTGTAAGTAGTAAGGAAATTTAGTTTTTCTTTTGCCTTTGTTTCCCACATCAGGCTGAGCTCCACAGCACAAGGAATGGCTTTCTGAAGACCAGGAAGTACTTCAAAACCTCTATGTCCAAAAGTAGAGGAACCCCCATCCCAATCCCACCCAGACCCACCCAAACCTGCTCCTCCTGCCAAGGTCCTCATCTCAAGGAGGGACTCCTTCCACCTAGACATGACTCTTCCTTCTCCCTGGGTTATGGATGGGACAAGGGACTCTGTTGCATGCATTAAGTGACTGCAAGTGACAAATTTTTTAAAAAGCTAAAAGTTGAACTTTTTTAGGGTCACACATCCACAAGCATCCAAATGATGTCACAAATCAAAATGTCCTGCCTCCTCTCCTTCAGTACCCCCACATCCTGCCCAGGCTACCTTCTAAATAACTCTGGAGTCTATCCATCTAGCAGATAAGAGTGAGTTCTCAGCACGATATCTGAGCTGTCTCCTTCCTGTTCTCCCAAGCTCCAGAGTTAACCCTCTCCCTTCCCTTTGTACTGGGGAGGCCCAGGAAGCAAATAGGCTGTGCTCACCACAGTTTCCCAGATAGAAGTATTTTGAAACTGCTAGACAGGTGATAGAACTCTTAAGTACAGGAAACCAACTACATACGTTGTGACCATGTAATTGTGAAAAATAAATCCCTGGCCTACAATATTTTGTTATGGCAGCCCGAGCGGATGAGGATGCCTACTTCCCACAGAGGCCACAGTTTAGAAACACTAGTAACAGCCTACAATATCTGATACACCAGCTGCTTCTGCATGTTTGTAAAGCACCCAGCAGAGCATCTGGCACAGGCAGACACTCAGTAAATACTAGCCATTATGATTTCCTGAGAAAACATCCTGTTATATTGGAAAAGATATGGGTTTCAGAATAAGATTGTTCAAGACAACTTGAGCAAGTAACTCTTAAAATTTACATTTCTTCACCTATAAAATGGGCCAGCACCTTGCACGGTTATTGTAATGATTCTGTGTGTGAAAGAGCCCTCTCCACACCATAGACACTCAGCTAGTGGTGAGCCCAGGACCAGCATCCACTCAGCATTTATTACGTTTCAGGCACTGGACTAGCAATACCAGAGCCAGGACCTCTACAAAAGAGCAAAGAGATTTTAACTTGAGGAAGATAGGATTCATTTTGCAGCATCTCCTTCCACAGCCTCTAGAGAGACTTTCAAAATCATGTCCACCTTCCCTCAGCCTCAGTCAAGAGTTCACCTATATTCTGCCGACACCAACAGTTCCAAGATCCTACAACCCCACTCATATTCTTCACCCCTTGTAACTGTAGCTTCCACTGCTCCTCACATTATTATTCCCCTTCTCAAAAAAATCATCAGCAATTACCTTCCTATTCCTTTTTTTAAATTTTCTCATTTTAAAAAAAAGATTTTATTTATTTATTAGAGAGAGAGAGAGAGCACAAGCAGGGGGCGTGGCAGAGGGAGAAGCAGGCTCCCTGCTGAGCAAGTAGCCCATTGTGGGACTTGATCCCGGGACACTGGAATCATGACCTGAGCTGAAGGCAGATGCTTAACCGACTGAGCCACCGAGGCATCCCTTATTCCCTTTTTTTTTTTTAATTTTTTTAAAGATTTTGTTTATTTATTTGTCAGAGAGAAAGAGCACAAACAGGGGGAGTGGCAGAGGGAGAGGCAGGCTCCCTGCTGAGCAAGGAGTCCCATGTGGGACGTGATCCCAGGACAATGGGATCATGACCTGAGCCCAAGGCGGACACTTAACCGATTGAGCCACCCAGATGTCCCAACCTTCCTATTCCTGATAAGAATCAAGTCCAGACCTTTTAACTTGAGATATTGGTTAGGAAAACATTAACTACTATACAACCTAGAGCCCAAAATTTTAGTGTTGTAACAAACAGCTAGATTTATTGGTCAAGTAGAGTCCAAAATACATGTTCCTGATTAGCAGGCAGTTCTCTGAGAAGTGGTGATTCAGGGAACTAGGGTTGATTCCAACCTGCCTTCAAGGTCAGTGTGCTTATGGTCCTATGCCTCAAACCACAAAGGAAATAACATGAAGATCTCCCTTGGGAGGCACTGGCCAACTTTGCTGCATTAACAACCAATCCCCAAATCTCAGTGGCCTACGGCAACAAGTTTATTTCTGACTTCTGTACATGCAGGCTCTGGGCAGGCTACAGCGCTGCTCCATGGGTCTTCTCATTCCAGGACCCAGGCAGAAGGAATGATTCTCATGTGGAATATGCCTCTTCTGGTAGCAGAGAAGAAGAACAAGAAAGTGGAAATTCACATATACAAACATGGCAAAGTCACATCTGTTCACATCCTGATGGGGTTTTGGGATATAAGTAAGGTTCAGTGGGGAGCCGATGTCCAGAGCCGATGACTAAGAAAGAATTCTTTGGTGCAAAATGGTGGTTTATTAAAGCACGGGGACAAGACCCGTGGGCAGAAAGAGCTGCTGCACCTGGGTTGTGAGGGGTGACTGATTATATACTATGGGGTTGGGGAAGGTAAGGAAAAAGGAGTTTTCAAAAGAATTTTTGTATGTTAAAGAAGACTCACAGGATACCAGAGGCCTTGCCATTATCAAGTTAAGGTTGTTTTTCCTTCTAATAAGGCATTACCAGTAAGATAGTTGGGAGCTTCCTGGAGAGACATTACACTTTGCCAGCTTCAAGTATCTGTAAATGGGCTGCAGATTATAAGGACATTTAATTGTATCTACATTCCCTTCTGGAAGCTAGGCCATTGATAGAAATGCTTTGTC
>NC_138373.1:83165221-83176036 GCF_054177405.1 Leptonychotes weddellii
TAGAAAAGATCATCTGTTAGCTGGAAGTCATGGCGGTGAAGGAGTCTTGACAGTAGGCGGGGAGACACCAGGAATGGCAACAAAATAATGTTAATATTACAATGAGAAAGAGAAGTCTGAATAGAAGATCTTTGATAGTTGACCTTTGATAATTTTCTTCCAGTCCATGAGTTTAAAGCAATCACTAAAGGAAAGAGATCATTTAAAGCACCAGTTTGAGTATTCATGTCAGGTAGAAACCCAGAAGTCTTTTGTGGTAATCTGGACTGTACACACAGCATTCTGTCTTTATACTAGCACAAGTTCCACCTTGTGCAGCAGTTAAAACACCTAATGCCATTCTATTTTGTAGACCTGCTTTATGCATTTGAGTCATTTCAGTATTTAGTAGAGGAATACTGTTTTGGGTATCATTTAGGGCTTTGACCATGTACTTAAGAGTTTCCATGTGTCACACAACATTCTCAGTCTCAAAGAGGTAACAAGGATGGATGCTAGGTGGTTATACCAATGAGACACGGAACACGTCCACCATGGTTTTAAATTTCAAGGGTTAGCCGGGTTGGTAAAGGTTTTAATAATGCATCTGTGCATCCGGGCAAAACCCAGAGTACAGTGGCCTATCCAGCCTGCAGGAAGCCATGGCCACAGGTTAGAGCTGCATAGCCATTGTGTCCCAGCCACAAGCCAGCCATCTAACACTGGGCCTCCTTGAACTGCAGTCAGGATTTTAAGGGCTACTCAATTTTGGAGGGCCATTTTTTTGAAGATGCAATAATTTCAGGCCCATATTTGATTGGGGAGTTATGGCTTGATAATAATCCCCTTTTCTTTAAAGAAATTACTCCAAGGGCGTGTAAGACTAGAAGGACATATTTGAAGTCAGTAAAAATATTTTTAAGGCTTTTGTCAATAGCAAAGCACAGGTGGGTGCTATTAATTCTGCTTTGGGGGCAGACGTGTTTCCTGACAGAGCTCTGGCCTCAACAGTCTGAGTTAGACTGACTATAGCATACCCAGCTTTTCTTATTCTTTTTTCTTTTTTTTTTTTAAAGATTTTATTTATTTATTTATTTGACAGAGAGAGAGAGAGATAGAGAGAGCAAGAACACAAGCAGGGGGAGTGGGAGAGGGAGAAGCAGGCTTCCTCCCATGCAGGGAGCCCGATATGGGACTCGATCCCAGGACCCTGGGATCATGACCTGAGCCGAAGGCAGACGCTTAATGACTAAGCCACCCAGGCGCCCACTTATTCCTTTTTCCATGAAACTATTGTCATCAGTAAACCAGCTGTCATTCACAATTTTAATTGGGGCATCTTAAATCTGGTCAACTCAATAACCTCTGAACAGTTATGCTCTATAGAAGTACAATGGTCAGGTCCAGGCATAAGGGTAGCTGTGTTTAAAGTCTGACAGGTTTCTAGTATTATTTCAGGCATATCTACAAGCATTGCCTGTGCTTAATAAGTCAGCTTCCCATCACCTATTGGTGGCCTTTGGTCTCTAAGACATTCTGAACCTGGTGTGGAAGTCATTCCAGTCAGGGACTGTCCCGAAGTGAGCTTGGAGGCTCCTTTTACCAGGAGCACTGTTGTATGCTCAGTTAAAGCCTTTGTTTGCAATTGTACATCCATAGAGATGGCTTCTAGGATAAATACGAGTATGAGACAAAACCATTAAGAAGCCCTTTTTGTTTGAGGTAAATCATTAATATCCTAATTACAGGGAATCACTGGCAAGTGGGAGAAGACTTGTCAAGAGATAAGGGCATCCCCAGGTGCATCATCCAATCCAATCATAAAGAAAGTGGGGTCATCCATTATCTCCACAAGTCTATAGTTAACCCTATGGAGTGGGATATGCTCTGGCTTTTAGGGAATTATTTCATCATCCCAGCCACATAGAATTGGTCAAGGTGCTAGTGGAGTTATACAATTGTTGGGGAATTGATCCCATTTTCCAGTTGTTCAAATAATCATATGCCCATGGGGTCCTGTTATTAATCCCATTGGCCAAAATATCAACCATGGCCAAGTCCAAAGTCAATGAAATGAGATATATATACTCCTGCAGGAGATACTTCAAGTCACATGGCAATGGGCAGGGAAAGAGAAAGTAAATAATTTCAAACAATACGTGAATCTATTACACCTGCTCCCCTCCATTTAGGGTACATGATAGACATTACTAATTAATCCCAGCACTCTTTCCTCAGAATCCTTCTCAACACATTTCAGGCAGTCATTGCCAATACTCCGGCTTTGAAACAAAAAGCTAAAATTGATATGCTGTACTTACGTGACCTCACAGGTTCCCATAAACATTACAGATTCTCATCTCTGAATCTTTGCTTCAGCCTGGAATAAGCTCAGCCTTCCCAGACCTTCTCCTGCCACACTATCCAAATCCAATCCATCCTTCAAAGATCTATATTTTATGTCCATTCTTTCGACAAAATTCACTGAATACCTAGCACAGTACCTCACAGACATAGTTGCTGAATTGAGGGAACAGAAGGCAAGCTGAGGACAAAGCAGAAGCTGACACCCCACAATCCCCGCCCCCCCCATGGGATATATGTGACATTCCTCAGGCACTCCTGGCTGCACTGAAGGAAAAACAAATAGTTAACTTGTAGAGATCACAATCTTGCAAGACCTGAGTCTCCCTCAGTTTACCTACAAAAGCCTTAACAATAGCTTCCAGAAGGGAATGTAAATACAATTAAAGTGTCATGTTCCTCTAGGAAATTCCCAGCTATCTTAATGTTAATGCCTTACTAGCCGGGGTAAACAACCTTAATTTGACAATGGCAAGGCCTCCGGTATCCTGTGAGTCTTCTTTAGCATCTGAAAAACCTCCCTTTTTCCTTACCTTCCCCAACCCCATAGTGTATAATCGGCCACCCCTCACAACCCCGGTGCAGCAGCTCTTTCTGCCCACGGGTCCTGTCCCCGTGCTTTAATAAACCACCATTTTGCACCAAAGACACCTCAAGAATTCCTTCTTGGTCATTGGCTCTGGACCTCACCTCACTGATACCTCAAAACCGCATCAGAATGAACCTGTTTCACATCACCTGCGCCTTGGACACAAATGCTCAGCGAACATTTGTCCCTTGATGAATAGAACTGTTTCCTAGAACAATGGGAGTTAGTACCACATGTAAAATGTGGATAAAAAGAGGGCCCACTACATAAGCCTGTTGTATTAAATGGAAAAATTCTTAGCATAAACACATTGAAAGCAACCAACACCTGGAAATTGTTATTAATTTTAACTCTAGCTGTGACCACATTTTCTTTCAGGCCTTTAGTTTGGAGGGAAGACAAATCCTGACTAATGACACAGACATGTCACCTTAATGTTTGTGGAGCCCGGTGACTTATTGTTAAGTGCTTGGAGATCTTCAGATGAAAGGCACCCAGACACCCTATTTAGTCATAAAAGCAAAATACAACCAAAAAACTTAGGAAAAGCAGAGGCTCCATAACTTCGTACAGCAGAGAATTAAAGCAGGCGCCCAGGAAGAGCAAATCAATCCTTCAACTGTAATCCCTGAATACTGAGACAGGGAGAGAGATCATTTGAATGCCTCAGATGATCTGGAGGGTCTGGGAAGGGAGTGGTCGGGGTGGGGGGGAGGTGGGGAGAGAAGGATGCCCAAGTCCATAACTTGACTTGGGTTGTGGGAGGAGTGTGAATCCTTTACTTCTCCTAAATAAAGACAGGAGCAACAACAAGTGTTATCCTAAGTCATTTAAACCAGTTAAAAGGCTTGGGCAAACCAGGCCCTCAAGTGGCTTGTTCATGAGCTGTGACTGCTCCTGAATTATATCAGGCTCCATTTTCAACTTCGTTCTTTCTTCACCTCCCCATCACCACCACCGTCTTAGGCAATGGATCCCCTTCCTAGACCTAGAGGCCACTCTATGGGAGCCCAGTCCAGGTGTGTGAGCACTGGTGGGCCCCTGGCACTGAAACCAAGTTGGCAAAAAAAAAAAAAAAAAAAAAAAGCAATGCACAACACACAGTTTTTACAGGGGCTGTCCCTGAGGTTGAAGCAAAGAAGAAACTGCTACACCCGCTAGTAGCTCCCCATCCCCTAAATAATAGTAGCTGTGACGTAGTGGCAAGAGCACTGCCCTTGGAGTCCTGCAGCACTGGTGGAGATCTACCATCTCATCGCTTTGATGCTTTAGACCAGTTCCTTAACCATCCTGGGCTTTAGTTTCCTCATCTGTAAAGTGTGGGTAACAATAATAACTATCCCCCAACCTGTTGTGAAAAGCAAACGGGAGAGTGCACACCAAAGCATTCTGCCCCCTTTAAGGCATTATACAGAAGGCCTTAGAGCCCTAACTCTTCCCCCCACCATGAGCTTTGTTACACCTCTGATGAATGTTTCCAGCTATTATGGATTTTATTAGTGAGCAGTATTTGGAGTTCCCCAGGCTTAGATCTGTGGGGAAAGTCATCCCCACTTAGAAAGCCAGAAAAATTGTATTTGGAGAAAACATGGACTATTTTTAACTAGGGATTTTTCAGAGATGAAAACCCAAAGAAACTTCTTGTTCTCAATCCAATTCTTGTTTTGGAGGGAGAAGTCCCTTCTTTTTGTGGAGGTGGCCCACCATTCCTCTATTGAGTTCCTGTTGTCTTTTAAAGTTCCACCTTCCCTGCCCCCCCCCCACACCCCCAGCTTTAGCCTGGCACAGGGTTGTGATGCTTGGGGGTGTGCACGTGACTAGTGGTCATGGCTGATTGGACGCTGTCCTCTTTGGTTGACATAAGATGAAGATTAGTGGCTGGAAAAGAGCAATGACAAAGACCATCTCACAGCCCTGGGCGGAGTTCTCGTGATTGTTGTTGTTCCTCATTCCACCTCCATAGTTCTCAATTAACTTTCCCCACCTAACTTGCAACACCTCTTCCTCTCCATCCCATCTTATAGCATGCCTCCAATTACCCATCCAAGCACTTAGAATTGAGGCTAAAGGGGGCAGAGAGAAACTGGGAGGGAAAAACTAGAGCTGGGTTAACATTTAGTCAAACCATAGGTTTCTAGTCCTGCTCCTGGCAAGACCTGAACTAGAGAATGTTAGGTTCTTTTTGAACTCTCTCTTCCTTTTCAGCATCATATATACTTTTTCCCTTCTCAGGGCCCCTTACTTCCCACCTTCCAGTCTATCCCCTACCCAGGGGAGGGGCTTTCCCCACTCCAGGCTCCCACATTCCATCTCCCCACGCCACCAACTTCCTGCTGAGGGTTTCACTCCACCCTTGAAGCAGCCCCCTCCAGAATTCTTGACTTCCTGGAGCAATGAAGTTGAGAGACAGAGCCTTCCTTTCCCTATATCCTCCCTTTCCCTTTGTCTCTTGAATGAGAGCAGAAGCTTTTTTTTTTTTTTCCCTTCAGTTCATGGGGTAGACAACTGGGAGACGGAGGAGAACTGAGACCTCCGGGGTCTAAGGATTGGGCTGTTGGATCCCCCAGCCATTATCCATCTCTGAAGACTTCGTCATTACTTTCAGACATTAGTGGCTGTTTTCAGTGTTATAAATCATTCCTGGATACAGTTGGAGTGGGCAAGGAGACCTGCTCAGAATGAGCAGACCCCACACTTCAGTAGGATTTTGAATTCAATAGCCAAAAGATGTGGGGGGATGGAATGGTGAGCTGGAGGCTGAAGAATTTGGAATGCTCAAGGATGTTAGGAGGAGGAAAAGGAGGGTATGAGGGGCCAGAGCCTGGGATACTGAGACTTAGTCAATGGGGCTATGGAAAGGGAGGAGAAATGAGAGAGATCTTAACACTAGGAAGAGCCTAGAGAGAGTACAGAGTGAGACAGGATGGGGACTGACTCAGAAGGCCAGACCTATGTCCTAAGACTAGAATGATAGCTAAAGGGTCCTGTAACCCTCAGGGGCTGGAAACCAGATATGCCTTCATCTCTAGGTGTAGTGGCAGGGGCTGTGGGTGGGAGGGGGTGGAGCTGGGAGGAAGAAGAGATGATTTGGAGAGATTTTAGAATATTAACCCTTTGTTTCATAAGAGGGCAGCTATCTGAGGGCAGGATGGAAGAAGCATCACTAAACCTGGCATCATCCTGAGGTGGAGTTAACTTTCTAAATGGAGCCTGGACCTACATCCCCAACACCAAGGTGAAATGTCATTATGCCCTTTCCCCAGGCACCATGCCCAGTGCCACTGACTAGATTGGCATCTGCAAGGTCTCCCTGGAACCCCTTTTGGCTCAGATTTATGGACCATGGGTTGGTTGCTGGTAGTTCCATCAGCATACCCCTCTCCCACCATGGGCTCTCACAGGTGGAGGCTGCCTGTGTTTGGGATCACCATACATTCGTGTGGTCCTTAGTCCATGCCAGTGTATACTTCTAAGGTACAAGGAAAGATGGAAAACAGGGAGGGAGGAGCCAAGGGGATAGAGGTTTAGAGGAGGGTAGAGGGCTCAGAAACAAAAGTTAGGCACAGAGGACAAGGAAATACAAGTGCAAATAAAAAAAATTATTTTTTTTTATCAGCAGATATAGAATCATGGGATTATTACAGAATCAAGGACTTAGAGGTGGAAGGAACTGTAGAGAGCCACTAGTCCTGCCTCCTACCAAGTCTGATCTTGGACAAGTTACTTAATCTATGTCTGTTATCTTAACAGTAAAAGGGGATGCCTGGTTTATAGGGACAATATGAAGGTTTAAAGTGATGTGGGTAAAGGTTAGCATATGTCTGGTACATGGTGGGCACTCAGTAAGCGGTAACGATTATTATTATTATTATTATTATTATTATTATTATTATTAAGGAGGGTAGGTTTGGGAAAGAGAGGAAGGACAGGGCTAGGCAGAAAGAATGGAGAATAGTAGCCCCGGAGAATAGAAACAGCCTGCAGAAGGAGGAGAGGAAAGAAAGCAGTATACGTAACAGGGAACAAGGGGTTAGAGCCAAGGACAGTGGGCGATAAGATACATCGAGGGGACGGGGGGACCTGCCAAGCACTCGAGGGCCTGGGATCATATTGGGACCCTGGATCTGTTCCTCTTTCCACAGCCAGCTACCTGCCCAGACCCAGAGCCCCAGCTCTACCAGTTCCGATATGTGAACTGCCAGGGCTGAGTATATGGGCAGAGTCCCCGTTTCCAGTTCCAAGAGCCAAGGCCCATGGATGAACAGGTGACTCTGAAGAAGACTGATGGTGGCACTGACATCATGCTGGTTGTCCCCAAGGCCACTGTGCTGCAGGTGAGAACAGAGCAACAGAGCTGCTCCTGGGCAAGGAATTGGGAGGGCAACAAGGCAAGGGACCCCTTCTCACTTCACCCTCCCTTCGGTGGTGACCTCACCTGAAGACCTCACTGAGAGTTACAGTCTTGCCATTGAGATAGTCTTGATCTAACATAGACACAAACGTGTAGGGCAGGAAAGCAAGCCACCCAGGCTAATGCCACTCAAGAATTCATAAGTACTTTTTGAGGATTCCTTCTCCCAACTGTTATGTCCTGTCCTAGGCCCTAGAGGAAGATCCGAAGGATAAGGGAGGCCACTCCAGGGAGGGAACGTTCAGAGGAAGGGGAGGATGAGGCCTACTTCCAGTAGAGGTGAGGAGTGGGAGCAGATAGTAGGGCTACAGCCCTGCACCGTCCCATACTGGAGGCGCTGCCCACAGGTGGCTCTTGAGCACCTGAAATGTGACTGGTCCAAACTGAGATGTTCTGTGTGGGTAAAATACACAAAGGATTTTGAAGTCTTCATATTTTAAAAAATGTAAAAGATCTCAATGTTTTTTTATATTGACTACATGTTGAAAAGATAATATTTTGGATAGACTGGGTTAGATAAAATATCATTAAAATGAATTTCAACTGTTACTACTTTTTTTAAGTGCCTACTAGAAGATTTAAAAGTATGTATGTGGCTGGTATTCTTTTTCTCTTGGATCAAATAGACCAAATAGGGAAGAATTAGAGGGCAGGACAGATGTTGGCAAAGAGGACTTCCTGAAGGAAGAGAAGGGACAGGGACAGGTGGGGAGCACGCACACTCCCCAGACAAGATGACAGACTTCAGGAAGGTTCAGGAGGTGAGAATGAGTAGCTTTTCTGTGACTCAGGTAAATTCTTGCCTTCTAGAACACTCTAAACACATGGAATCCCCACGAGAATAGAAAGAAGATGTTTATATGGTACATAAGTCAGAGATGTGGGAGCTCCTCCCCGTGTTCTGTTTTTATATTCGTTATTCTCATTACCACTACCTTTCAAAACTTAAGCTAAGGAATCACTTTACAGATGAGAACAGAAACTCAGAGAAGTTAAGTAATTCATTCAAGGTGACACAGCTAGTAAAAATTGTATTGGAGATTTAAACTCACTTCTGTCTGACTCCAGAATAGAATAAAATTAGGGGAGCCATCCCTTTTGACATGGGGATTGAGAAAGACCTCTTCCAAGAGGGTCAGAGCTGGTGTGTGCGATGGGTGGAGGGCAGGATTTAGTAGCGCACCAAGCCTCCCCTGACTCACCTCCTTATAGCCTGTACCGCTGTAACTTCCCAGCCCCAGAATGCATCTGCAGAGCGATGGGATGGGACCTTAGAGTGGAGGCTTCACAAGCACAAACCCCTCCTCATCCTGCCCCCACACCCCCACACCCCATTGAACTAGCTGCATGACAGCCAGCAAGAGAGGAATCACCTGATGCAGGTGAAGCTACAGCTGGAGGGGCAGGTGACAGAGCGAGAGGCCAAGTTCAGGAGACCATGTGGACCTGGTAACCACCAGGCAGGAGCAGGCAGGGCTGACAGAGCAGTACAAGGTGGGAGTTGGGCCAGTGGGGGATGGGGCCTGGTTGCTTACCCAGGGTCCAAAATCTGAACCCACTGAAGAGGGGAAAAGGGGGATGTGAGTGTGTTTTTAAGATGGTTCTGTCATCAAAAAATACCATCTCCTCATTCCTAATTTGCCCTTTGTCCTGTGTTTCCAGAGTCTCCTCAAAGCTGCAGACAGAGAAACACTTTCCCCATTCTAATATTGGTCCCTCCTACCACAACCTCTGTTTCTAGTTTCCCCCAGCACTTCATGGAGTAACAGGGGAAGCAGACAGAAAATTGGTGGTCCCTGAGCACTCTTCTCTGAATCTGCCCCGTTGATCACCGCTTCCTGCCCAGGAAAGTTCTGACCATCTGTGATCCACCAGGCTTTACCCCTCATCCTCGAAGCACCCCTACACCCTGACCCACTTCCCTGACCAGAAGAAACTCCTTCCGTATTAGCGGAGAGGGGTGCTGGGCTCCAATTTCACAAACTCAGCCTGGGCTTATAAGTCACAAAGGGCAACAAGATGAGTCAGATTCACAGTAAGACTTCCCAGCACAAGGGGTCTCAATGCCTCAGCTT
Source organism: Leptonychotes weddellii (assembly GCF_054177405.1). Taxonomy (NCBI): domain Eukaryota; kingdom Metazoa; phylum Chordata; class Mammalia; order Carnivora; family Phocidae; genus Leptonychotes; species Leptonychotes weddellii. Next base: position 83,174,640 of record NC_138373.1, read on the forward strand.
ATGTGAAATTCCATAAGAATGCACACATAGCCTCACCAGAGGCCTCCAAGAGACAAGGACTTGTTCTGGACCTGACTGGGTGGTACCGACTAGAGACAGTTTCCACTGTGATTCCGGTCATGCCAGCCTCAGCAGGTGGCACACAAGGACTTCTGGGGACTCTATGGACCTCAGGCAGAATGAGTGGAGCCTAAGTTAGGAACTGCAGCCTGGTTCTATCATTCCCAAATCATGGATATGGGGGTGTCTGTCTGCCCACCTCCCACCTTGGCCCCCTCTTTATGACCTTCCCTGGTCAGAGCAGGGCCTCTGAGCTCTTCCCATGCAGCCCTGAGCTCAGGCCTCAGGACCCAGTCTCCACCCAGCCTCAGACCCGGGACCCTGATGCCATCCCCCTGTGCCTGGCAGGACAGAGACCCCCACTGCTCAGGCTCCCCATCCCCCACACCCTCAGCACTAATAGCCTTCCTCTCCTGGCCTTCCCCCTCCCCCACCCCATAGCACAGCCTGGAACCTGGTGGAGATTTCCACAAATCAAATCAGGGATACCTTCAGCTATGAGTCTTCAGGCTCCCCTGGGACAGCACACACACACACACACACACACATGCAGATACACACACAGATGCTCACACTCATACATACACACAGACACATACCCTCAAAATACACACATATACACACCCACACATCACAAACATTCTCCCATGTATGCAACACAAAGACACATCCTCACACACTCACACATTTACAGACCGGCATGCACATCCAGACTTACACACTCTCATACACTCATCAAACACACATATGCACACATACACACCACTCTAGTCCTTTCTTCTAAGGATCCAGAGCTAGTCCTCTAGATCCTAGAGGTCTAGAATGTCCAGGGAAAGCAGGGAAACCCACAGGAAAGCTAGTTCCAGTTTCCTGGCCCACACTGGAGCTCCTCTGCTCTATCCCCTTCCTGCCACCAGAGTCTCTGGGACTATGGCCCACACTGTGGGTGTGCAACCTGCAGAGACAATTCAGTCCTTCACACAGCAGACACTTTTGAGCACCTACCTGCCACCCCCCACCTCACCTCCACCCCCTGGCCTGCAGCTGAGGCAGACGCATAAAAGAGTAAGACCTTCTGCCCAGTGATGTGGGGGAAAGAGCAAGAGCTCAGGAGTGAAGGACCTGAGTTCAAATCCTGCCTTTGCCTCTTCATTTGCTGTGTTATTTTTGACCCTTGACATAACCTCTCTGAGCCTCAGTTTCATCATGTATAAGGTGGGATCATTAAAATTTACCTAATACCTCTGTGAAGATTAAGACAGGTAAAGCTTCCATCAGCAATGTGGCCACCATGGACAGCCACCCCACTCCATTGCCCAGCCCCTGTGGTGAGCGTC
>NC_138373.1:83176536-83195960 GCF_054177405.1 Leptonychotes weddellii
CCCAAAGCCACTCCTTCTCATTAGACGACAGAGGCAAAAGGTGACTGCTCCCCCATCAGGTTGTCCTACCACCTCGGCCTCCACTCCAGCTGGAGGGAGACTCCCTCTCAGCTCCCAGCGTGGGTTTGTGGGAGAGAAAGGACCTCGTGCAGCCTCTGTGTCTTTTCTCCCCCCAGATCAATGACATCTGAGAGCCCAGCTGAGGGCGCATGGTTTAGCAATGACCCTGTGTGTGGGAAAGGACTTGCACCTCCACGTGGAAGCCAAAGATCCCCCCAGAGTCTCACATTGTGTTCTGCCTGTTTGCTCTACGTGGTCTCCACTTCCCCTACCACACCTTGCTAAACCCCAACACTCCTGGGGAGAGGATCTCCCTCTATGGGTCCCTTTTCATGCTGTCTCTCCCTGTAACAGGCCCAGGATTTGCTTCAGAAAATAAGCAGCACTGTCTGCTCCAGGGAACTTCTTCCTCTCCTCTCGCTTTAATTGTTCTTGCTGCTGTAAGTAATCATATTGTCCCGGGAAATTGTGGGGCTCTCTCCCAACCTTCCCCTTCTCCCCACTTCTTCAGCTTCTCCATGGTTTGTCCCAAATGTCTAGGTGCCAGATCCCAGGCTTCAGAGGAGGCTTCTGGGCTTGGAGTTCAACCGAAGGGCTGCTGAGCATCTGCGTGGGCTGCAAGGAGAAGGTAGCAGTTACTGGGGTGAGAATGGCCAGAGAACACTTTGGAGCTCCGTGGACACAGCAGGTGTGTCATAAGTGTGAAATGGCCCATTGAGAAGCTGGGCTTGGGGAGGTGAGGGAGGGTACAGGAGACAAGTGTAAAAGCCCCAGTTACCAGTCTCAGATTCCTCTCACCCATTCCCAAACCCCCTTTCCAAATGGGACCCCGGCTCTGCAAGAGACAGAAGCTAATGCTACCAACTTGTGTCAGGAGGAGGGGACAGGAAAGTAGTCCAAGGAAGATGCTGGTAATGAAAGAGCTAGCTGAGGCTGCTGGGATACTGGCAGACTGCCTTCTGCTCACAGTCCAAGGGGGTATTCAGCCTTGGAGCAGGGATCCAAGGATGACTGGTCTCTAAACTCACTCAGGGAGTAACTTCCCCTCCCCCAAAGTCCAAAAGCCCTGACCATCTCCCCCAGGGAGTAGAGAGCCCAGAACCCACTGAGACTGAGGTGGGAGGAGGGAGGGGGGAGGGAATCTCTGTGACAGCAATTTGCCTCTCTCTTTGTGAACTTCTGTCTCCATCTCTTCCCCAGAACCTCACATCCTTGGGCATTATTTCAGAGTCCTCTGCTTTGATATGTCTCCAATTCTCTAGCAAGATCAAAGGTCTTAACCCCTGTTTTGCTTGCAGACTCCTAGGCTGGAGAAGTGGGGACAGGGTCCATCCTGAGGCAAGGGGAGGGCCCTGACTTCCTCTCTTCCCAAGGCAGGGGCGAGGTTGGATGTTGGACCAGAGAACGAATCAGTCCTAAGCTTGGGTTGACAAACACACACCCTGGTGGGAAAGCTTTTATTCTCCTTCTGTTATTGATTTTATTATTATTGTTCTTCAGATTAGGAATTGAATTAACTCATAATCGTAGTAGGGTAAATATATGACAGTGACCATAAAGGCCGTTCCTGGCCTCCCTATCTAAACAAAATTCCCTGTTATTCTTTATCACAAGACCCTGTTTATTTCCTTTGTGGATTCATCACACTCTGGAATTATTGAACATTTGTTTTCTTGCTTATTGTCTATTTCCCTCTAGGAAAAGCTCTAAATTTGAATGAGAGAAAAAATGAACAATGAATAAATATATTATATGGGAATAAATCTACTGGTGGGCTCAACATTTCCTAATATGATGATCCATACCTGAAAGTATCATGTGCAGATCTACAATCACAGTAATATCCTTTGTCAGTATTCATAATACCTCTACCTCTACATCTCTCTTCATGGGCTCTTTCCCCCTATTTTATACCACACATGAAAGTTATTTAGCTAATTCTTTAGCTGTGCGTTAAGCACAGTGGAGAGAATATAAAAATATGCAGGGCACAGTCTCCCCACTCCAGAAGCTTACAATTGAGTGAGGGAGAAAGAGAAAACACGGGGTAACTACAAATGAAGACAATGTGCAGAGAGACACCTATGGTAAGAGTGACACAAAGGAGTAGAGGAGATCAAAGGAAGTAAGTTCCCTCAGAGGCAGATAATCCAGGAAGGCATGGACAGAGGTAACATTTAAAGTGGACCTTGGGAGCACCTGGGTGGCTCAGTCGTTAAGCATCTGCCTTCGGCTCAGGTCATGATCCCAGGATCCTGGGATCGAGCCCCACATCGGGGCTCCCTGCTCCGCGGGAAGCCTGCATCTCCCTCTCCCATTCCCCCTGCTTGTGTTCCCTCTCTCGCTGTCTCTGTCTGTCAAATAAATAATAAAACTTTAAAAAATAATAAATAAAGTGGACCTTGATGATTATGTAGGATTTTAGTAGTCAGAGATTGGGAGAACAGAATTCCAAGGAAAGACATAGCTACTGGGAAGGATTTCATGACTTTGGGCATCATTTGATATTAAACTTCTGTTCATCATGAGATAGTGAAATGCAAGGACCAGTGAAATTTAAGATAAAACTGCAGAAACTGAAGGCTTTGAATACGAGGACCTGGGTCCCAGCTCAGGTTCCATTTATCCCCACTTCTCTTGCACATGATCTTATTGAAGGGGCAATGGTTCAAATGGGACAGGATACCCATTATGCCTCCATCTATATATCTCTCATCTCTTCTCTCCGCCCACTGAGTTCTTTAATAAGAATGAAAGGATTCCTTAATCTCATTACCCAGAGGAGCACAAAGCGCAGAAAAGCATATGCTACAAAATTAAGTTAGGTAATTTGCATACCTGGGGAAAGAGATAAACCCCTCCTCCTTCCATCTTCATCGTCAATTTTCCTAGATCTTCTGACACTACATGTCAATAAATATCTGTATTTCGTCCTTCTCTGCATAAGAGACACTGTGAAATGTCAGATGTAAACTAAAGTTTGTCATGAAAAACCCTCCTAAAATAGTCTCCCAAGCACTGGCATTGGAAGGTGGAGGAGGGGTTCCTGGGCTGTGTCTGCCTTCAAGTCACCTACAGGTCATCCTGCCTCCAGCTTCCAGGAGCTTTGCTTCAGGTTTTCTAAAGAAGTAACAGAGACATTCAACTCCTCTTACCATCCTTGCTTCTGTCAGTGGTCATTGCATTTTTCTGAAATTAGTTCCACAAATGCCCAGTTTCTCACAATCTCCACTCTAGATACTTTAATTAGTATAATTTTTAATTCTCCTCTTTCTGGGGTTGGCTCAAATAGTGAGTCACATTTGGAAATAAAAGGTAAATAAAATGGCTTCTCTTAGTATACCTTCCATGAGGGGGTTCTAGGAGAGGGTAAGTGGTTATGTGGGTGGTGTACATATAACTGCAGCCATGTAGGGGCACCTGGGTGGCTCAGGCGTTAAGCGTCTGCCATCGGCTCGGGTCATGATCCTGGAGTCCCGGGATCGAGGCCCACATCGTGCTCCCTGCTCAGCAGGGAGTCTCCTTCTCCCTCTGACCCTCTTCCCTCTCGTGCTCTCTGTCTCTCATTTTGTCTTTCTCAAAGAAATAAATAAAATCTTTAAAAAAAAATAACTGCAGCTGTGTATTAGGTTAGAGGGTAGAAAACAGGAGGGGATTTCCTTGCAGCTGCTGTTTCTCTTTCTCTGCAAACCTCTTCTGATCACAGCAGATGTATAGGGCTCCACAGCAGCCCAGCGTCTTAGCCATGAACTTCCCAGAAGGAAACTCATTAAGGTTTCCTTGAGAGGTGCTGAAAAATAAATACCTGGGTTTGGTACAAACACACCAAGCATGGCCAGGGGTGGAAGGCAGCTGGTTCCTTAGTGCTGATTGAACTCCTTCAGGATTTGTCTACACGCACATGCATACACACATGCATACACACACACACACACACACACACCATACCCAGTAAGTCTAAAAAATATGCCCATGTTTGTAGACATACCGAGAGAAAAATACCTCACTCCTTGATGCATATTTCCACTCAAATTCAAACACAACTGTCCATATATTTGGTACACACACGTGGCTTTCAATGAGGTGCTTTATATATATATATACACACGCCCAGCCTCACCCTCTTGCTCACCCTGCAAGCACCTGACTGCAGGGTGGGCCCCAGTGAAGGTGAAGGAGAGAGGGTCTGAGTTTGAGCTGCTTGTGTCACTAAGTGTGACTCTGACTACATGCCACAAACAATAGAAATTGGTTTTTCATTATTCACTATTGGGAATTATCCACTGTCTTTCAATTACCTCTATGCCATCAAGTTTCAATGATCATCAGTCCCTCACTGGCTGATACTCCATGCAGAGTATAGCTCAAGGGTTATAGGCAGAAGACTTTGTTCAAATTTGGTACAAATCCTAGCTTCACTACTCATTTTGCACAAATGACTTAACCACCCTGAGCCTTAGTTTCAACTTTTGTAAAATGAGCATAATATCACTCACCTCATTCAACTTTGTATGAAATAGGTGATTATGTAAAGTGTTTGGGGTACTCAGCAAATGGTAACTATTATAAGTTCATCATCATCATTGTGAGGCTGTGGACATAGAAAGTAATACATAAGAGAGATGTTCCTTTCCCTTAGGAGATTTTAAAATCTCCTATGGCACAAAATGAATACATGGAGAGAGGAAGGACCTGTAAACCTAAAACTCTATTTGAGCCCTAATGTCCTATATATTCTTCTAAATCCAAGGAGATTTAGGAGAACTGATAGCAGATTTCAGTGCTCTAATAAGGCTGTGTTTTTTCTTCTGTCATTCATCATCCCCATGCCTCACCACCTTACATACACCACACATCCACCCCAGGCATTCATTTAAGAAGTTGAACAGAGAATTCTTGAGATAACAAAGATTTTGAGAGTTCATTGTGTACATTTCCCTGTTTCTGGACAGGAGCCCATCTGAGACATTCCACAGCCAAGTGAGCAACCATGCGCTCGGCCAGAGAGCCTGCGCCCTCCCGTCTCCCCCGTCACTCTCTAATCTTAGAAAATTCTTCCTTATGTTCAATCTCTTATCTGTTTTCCTTCACTATTGGCCTCTATCTACCACCTATTTTTTTTTTTAAGATTTTTATTTATTTATTTATTTGAGACAGAGAGAATGAGAGACAGAGAGCATGAGAGGGAGGAGGGTCAGAGGGAGAAGCAGACTCCCCACTGAGCAGGAAGCCCGATGCGGGACTCGATCCCGGGACTCCAGGATCATGACCTGAGCCGAAGGCAGTCGCCCAACCAACTGAGCCACCCAGGCGCCCCTCTACCACCTATTTTTATAGGGGATGAGGTACACAAACCCTCGAAAGGCTAAGAAAATTCTCCAATGCCCACCTGGTAACGTTGTTCCATTGCCTATCAGTCCAGGTCTCTGGAATTATAGGTCTCATATAGTTTGTTATTAACCCATTAAAAATCATCAAAGAGGGCGCCTGGGTGGCTCAGCTGGTTAAGCGACTGCCTTCGGCTCAGGTCATGATCCTGGAGTCCTGGGATCAAGTCTCACATCGGGCTCCCTGCTCGGCAGGGAGCCTGCTTCTCCCTCTGACCCTCTCGCCTCTCATGCTGTTTCTCACTCTCTCTCTCTCATAAATAAATAAATAAAATCTTTTCAAAAAAAGAATCATCAAAGATCCCTTAAAAAGCATAATTTGGTCCCTATTAGGGTATAACCCCTTATGTAGACATCTTGTTTCTCCTGAAAGCATTTGAAAGGTGAAAGTATCCTAATTTCCAGGACAGATAGTTAAGAACTCCTATTTCATCCCCCAACCTCCAGAGCCTCCTCAATTAGGGTCATCACTTTATCACTCATTTGATTAAGGGACAGTACTGCCCTGAGTCAGGGCATGACTGATATGACCTTCCCAGTCCCTTTTAGGCCATCATATGAAGGAGGGGAAATAGAATTGGCAGCGGTTGCCACCCACCCAATACTTGCCACAAAGGAGCCCTGAGGACCAGGCAGACTTGAGCGAGGGCACCGCAGGCTTTTTCCCACAGTGGGCAGAGTGCTAAACCCTGCCATAGTGACTGGTGAGGGAGGCCTGGGGACAGGAGGGCAGTCAGACCCCACGCTTCTCCCTCTTCCCCAAATTCAACTTCCCCAGACTAGGCCCCTCCTCTTGACTCCCAATTCCAAAGTTTTCACACCTTCCATAGTGCTCATCTGAGGCCAGATACCTGTCATCCAACATTTAAGGTGAGTGCTTCTCAAACCTAAAAGACCTTACAAGTCACTTGGGAGCTTGCTAAAAATGCAGATTCTGATTCAGCACATTGCATGGGGGCCTGAGAATCTGCATTTCTAAGAAGCTCCCAGGGGACACCCTGGCTTCTGGTCCATGGACCACACTTTGAAGAGCAGGATCTATATGACTGCGGCAGTTGCTACAACTGTCTCCCTGGAAGAGTGCATCTGTCCACACCTTTCTCTCTGTCTATCCTCCGGATGGCAATGAGAATCATATCTCATCAGTTCCTGATTCAGGAATCTCACTCCATGGCATGATACACAGTACAAAGCTGGCTCATAAATTCCCTTCATATGTGAAAAAACATATCCATCACAAGAGTTTCATTAATTCATGATTCTTAAAGGTCCATGTAACTAGAATTACTGTCCCATTTCTTTTCCAACTCACCTATCTCTCTTTTATTTCCTAAATTGCTCCATAGAAAACCTTCTCCAGGAAGTGTTTCTTGACCAATACCTCTTTCTCAGTTTCAATTCATACCTTCCCTTCCAGAATAATGATGCCTCAATTCCTATCCAGTTATTAACCCTCCTATTTCAGTCCATTTTTCTCCCCACGTATGGTATCAATTCTCTCTCCCCAAAGAATCGTAGATGCTCTCACAAGGTTTTTGCACCAGTCCCTCAAAGAAGCATCTAAAGGAGTAGGTAAGTATATGGGTAATCTTACCTCTGGCAGTCTTCCCTGCAACCACCTACATCCTTTAGGAAGATGAGAAACTCAGCAAATAAGAAAGTATCTTCTCTCCTTCCCTCCCAGGTCAGGCCCCATGCATAAATACAATAGAAAAACTCTGGTCCTCCTATACCAAAGCATAAAACTGATTGCGTCAAGAAGGATGCCTGTTGCACCCACGCTGGAGCTAGTCTCCTCTTCAGGGATTCCCTGGAATCAGGAAGAACTGGTTGGGTCTTATATCAATTTCACTCTTTGTAACCCCTCCCTACATCCCATGGGAAGAGATGGAGCAGGACTAGGGGAGGTCATGTCAGGCCTTCTCCTGCCCCAGGTCTGTATTTTCCCTGTTGCTCTTTGAATGAACAACACTGTTCTTACTGTTGGATCTAGAGGAAATGTAGAACCTACTCCTTGCCCTGAGCAAGATTGTACTGTGATGGAACAGATAGGATAGTCACAGGAACTCAGGCATAGCCACACAAAAGCAAAATTAGAAGTGCCTGGGTACAGTTCTAGATGCCAGGTACAGACAATTCTGGATGGAAAGAAATGCTGTTTTTCAAGGAAGTCTCTCAGAAGATAATTTTAAAGAAGTAGCACAGTGCTAGCCTGAAAGGAAGGAGAATTTTCTGTACCAGTGAAATGTGTAAGGCTCAATTCAATTTAACATGAGTTTATCAAATGCTCCTTATGTTCCTTGTCCCCAGCTGGATGCTCTGGGGGAGTGAACAGGATACACTATGTACCTATGGTGTCTAATAAAGAACAAAAAAAAAAGAAAAGAAAGACACACACATAATTGTGGTATGCTATTTTTTTTTAATTACAGATTTATTAGTGTGCAGTCGACATATAAAATTGTAAGATATTTAAAGTGTACATAGTGTTAATTTGATATACATATAATTGTGAAATGATTATAATTTGCCCACTGTGAAAGGATTAACGATGGTATTTTAATATAAATGTTTCATTAAATGAAGGTGAGTGTACAAAGGCACCTTTGTTTCCTTCACTTCATCTTTACATGTGAAGAGGTTTCAGGTGGAGCTTTGGTTTTCAATGTGTGGTCTGTGGACCAGCAGCATCAGCATCACCTGGGAACTTGTTAGAAGTACAAGTTCTCGGGCCCACCCAGACCTCCTGAATTCCAAACGCTGGGGACAGGGGCCCAGCAATCTGTTTTCACAAGCCCTCCAGGTGTCATGGCACCCCCTGAAGTTTGAACACCACTGAGCAGAGTACTATTCCTCGCCACTCTCCATGGGGCCCTCTCTCACTGGGACCTTGATTAATGAAGTGAAGACATAACACCAAGCATGCCTGGTTAGCTTCTTCCAATGTTTTGTTGTTTTTTTGTTTTTTTTGGTCCAGAACAAACCTGCCCACTGGCCACATGTAATTCATCCTGATAGAGGAGAAAGACTAATAAAAGCAGACTCTCCTGTGATGGCAGGCGAGGGATGCTCAGGACTTCTTGTGATGAGGAGTAAGTCTGTCTAATTTAGTGATGCAGGATTAGCAAGCCAATTAGGCTGCAGTTATACAGCTGATGGTTTAATCATCTCTCTCTATGTCGTGATTATCAATAGGTTCCAAACACAGGAGGGGGAAATGGGGTGTTATTCATTGGACCTCTACAGCTCCAATCATAGGTTGTAGAGAAAGGTGGGAAAGATGCGGGTACAGATCATGTGCAGAAGAGAGACCTAGTTAAGAGAATAGCAGGACAGAAGAACCAGAGGAAATCCTAGAATTTTTTAAGGAAATGGAACATGAGAGATGATCAGCTGTGACCTCCCATGTTACAGATAAGTAAGCAGAGCATGGGAGGAACTGAGAGGCATGCTCAAGGTCACATTGCTACTTAGTGGTGGAAACAGGACCAGAACCCAGGACACATGGCTCTCAACTGTGCACTTTCTGCAGAGGTGGACCAAAGCAGACAACAGCAGAGAAATTTTAAAGTCCAAGAATGCAGATGTTGCTAAGAGAAGTACCAACCCAGGGATTTTCAGCATGGGCAGTGGGTTCAAAGCCAAAGTGCTCTGTGCTCAGAGGAAAGCTCGGCTCCAATCCACCTGTGCATGCTCTGTTGCCCCCTCACAGAGCCAAGGCTCAAGCTACACAGCCTGCTCAGTGTGCTCTGAACGCTGCTTCCTTTTCCTCTGCTTTTCCTCCTGGTGTTCTCACTGCCTACACTCTCCCTGCTGCCCAGATGTGGCAAATCCCATCCCTGAAGTGAGCCAACTCAAAACCATTCCTCTACAAAGTGTTCTCTGATTTCACCAATCAACTTTCACCTCTGTACCAGCCACAAATGATCATCTTCCACTCTGGATTCCCAAGACATTTTATTTTTATATTACTTATGACAACACTTTCTACTTTGTGTTACAGCTATGCTTTACCCCTTGTATTAGAATATAAGCTGCTTAATGGCAAGGGCCATATTTCATCTTTTTTTTTTTTTTTGGCCTTTTTCTAGTTTCTTTCTTTTTTTTTAATGTAAGTATAATGAACATGCAGTGTTAATGTATTATTCACAGGTGTACAATACAATGATTCTACAATTCCACATATTTCTCAGTGCTCATCAATATTAGCATACTCTTAATTCCCTTTATTTAAATCACCCATTCTCCTACCCATCTCCCCTTTGTCAACCACAAGTTTGTTCCCTTTATTTAGGGGTCTAAGGTGTTGTGTTTTTGTTTTTGCTTTTGTTTTGGTATTGTTATTTGTCTCTCTTTTTTCTTTTATCATTTTAATTTTTTTATTTCTTTAATTCTACATAAGAGTGAAACATACGGCGTTTGTTTTTCTCAGACTGACATATTTCAATTAGCATTATACCCACCCAGTCCATCCAATGTTGTTACAAATGGCAAGATTCCATTCTTCTTTATGGCTGGGTAATAGTCCATTGGATATGCAGATAGACCACATCTTCTTTATCCATTCATCTACCGATGCACATTTGGGTGGCTTCCATATCCTGGCTATTGTAAATAATGCTGCAATAAACATAGGGGTGCATGTATCTTTTCCAGTTCACGAAACAAAAACACCTTTACACAGAAAAGGTAACCATCAATAACAAAAAAAGGCAATTTGCTGAATGGGAGAAGATATTTGCAAATGATATATTAATAAAGGGTTAATACTCAAAATATATAAAGAACTTATACAACTCAATACAAAAAAACCCCAAAAAATCCAATTAAAAAATGGACAGAGGACCTGAATAGATATTTTTCCAAAGAAGACATACAGATGGCCACAGACACATGAAAAGATGTTTAGTATCACTAATTATCAGGGAAATACAAATGATGTACTATATGTTGGCTAACTGAACATAAAAAAATTAAACATATTAAACTCTAAAAAAAGTGCAATCAGATGTCACTTTATACCTGTCAGGATGGCTAAAATCAAAAAGACAAGAATAACAAGTGTTGACAAAGATATAGAGAAGAAGGAATCCTCATGCACTGTTGGTAGGAATGTCAATTGGTGCAGGCATTACAGAAAACAGTGTGGAGATTCCTCAAAAAAATTAAAACAGCACTACCGTATGATCCAATAATTCTGCTACTGGATTTTTTTTTTAAGTGATCTCTACAGCTAATGTGGAGCTCAAACTCACCAACCTGAGATCAAGAATCATGCTCTACTGACTGAGCCAGCTAGACACCTCCTTGACTAGTGGATATTTAACCAAAGAAAAGGAAAACACTTTTTCAAGTTTCTTTTAATACTAATTTTGTAAAAGCCAGCGAGCAGCTATAGACATAATTAAAAAGTAGGAAGTAAAGAAGAAAAGGGGGGGAAGAGCAAAGACACATCCTTCACTCTACCATAAATACAGAGCTCTATTAGTGTTCCCCATCAATAGCTCATAGGAGCCCTAGATTTCCATGTGCTCAAGAGTACTCCCCATTATTGTGCAGGGGACCAGACTGCATTCAGGTGTGATGATGTCAAACCGAATATGTACTGGCACTGCTGAGTCTACAGTTTGGGCCTTTAAGTGGGGTTAAGCCACTAGGCTGTGCCAGATCCCATGCCCCAAGTAGAGAGCAAACCCAATCAGCATCCAGACACCAAATCTCAGCCAGGTTCCAGCTGTCATCTGCATCATAAGGCAAACATTCACAAAGATGCTCAGGAGTGGGAGGAGAGGCACAGCAGGGACCTTAAAGGGAAAGGGAGTGGAGCTCTGTGGCTGCCTCCAGATGACCCCAGTGATCCCAGTGATGAGCACCAGGAGCAGCACAACCACTGTGATCGGCGCTGGGTCTCCAGAGAGCAGACCTGGCCACTGGGCCAGCACCAGGCAGAGAAGAGTCAGCAGCAGAACAAGCAGTGAGGAGCAAACAACGACAACCCGGCCAGAGAGTGGAGTGGGGGTGGGGCTGCCTGGAAAGAATAGTCCCTGTAGAGTCAGCTTCTCTGCTGCAGATCCATCCTCCTCCTGCATCTGCGCTTCATTTCCCAAATTCTCCTCCTGCACCTGCGCCTCATTTCCCCCATTCTCCTCCTGCACCTGTGCTTCATTTTCTTCATTCGTCCCCTCAGGTTGATACCTGAGGATGAGAACACAAAAAGCTACCAGGGAATAAGATATCAGGGTCCCAAATGACCTAAGGTCCAGAAGACGAGTGAGTCCAAAGAGGAATGCCATGATTGCTCCAGTAGTGACAAAGATCACAGTGGTCAGGAAGCGGCCACATGTGCTGAAAAGGAACCTGGCAAGAACAGGGAACAGGAGACCGTCCATTGCCATCATATATGTCACCTGACGTATGGGGACTGTAAAGTTCATATAACTGCCAGTAACAATACTAAAGAAAATCGAAAAAGCTACAACATAATAGGCAGTTGCCCAGCCAATATGGAGAAATGCCTCAGGCAAGGTGCTCCCAGGTCGAAGCTGGTAGTAAGGCACTATGAGTGTAAGTGCCGCAGAGACTCCAAAATACACCAAAAAGCAGATGAGCAGTGAAATCACAATTCCCATGGGGATGGAACGCTTGGGAGTCTGGGCTTCCTCAACTCTGGTAACAATACTGTCGAAGCCTATAAAAGCATAGAAACAGGTAGCTGCTCCATGGAGAATCCCCTCAAAGCCAAAAGGCACGAATCCACCGGAGCCCAGAGGGCCCAAGCTAAAGGTGTCATTGAGTCCAGCCTTTACATAGTCCTCTTCTGTGAGGTTCCAGTTGTGCAGGTCCCCCTTAATGAAGCCAGAGATGATGACAAAACTGAGAACCAAAAGTTTTACCAATGTAAACAGTTTGAAAATTATGCAGTCACGATTCAGCAGATATTGAATTTCTGTGGTAAACAACAGTAGGATCACAGCAAAGTAGGCTAGATTGGCTGCAATGACTTGGGGAACATGTTGTGAAATGCTCTCATGCAGGGTGTCAGAGATCCGGTTCCCATACAAGATGTCAAAAGCTAAGGTCCAGGTCTGGACCACAATAACTGCATCAGCAACAAGGGAGAGGATAAAGTTCCAGGCAGTGATGAAAGCCCAGAGTTCACCCATAGTGACATAGGTGTAGAGATACGCAGAGCCAGAATGGGGAAGCCAGGCACCAAACTCTGCATAGCACAGCCCAGCCAACAATGATGTCAGGCCCGCCACCAAAATGCTGATCACAATGGATGGTCCTGCTTGATTACCGGCCACCTCATTAGCCAAGAAATACACACCAACACCCACTGTGTGGCCCACACCAAGGGCCACTAAGTCCAGAGTGCTCAGTTTTACGCCAGATTTAAACTCATACACTTTTTTCTCCAGCGGACGTCTGCGTACCAGCTTTCGACCAAATCTGCGAAGTGCCTGACGTAGCATTCTAGCTGGAACTGAGAAGATTCTAAGGATCAGAGAGCTGTAGCAAGCCCAGGGAGCCAAGAGTGTTGGATCCGGTTCAGTGAGGCTGAGTTAAGCCAGGTTGGGTTGGGGCTGCCGAGGTCCATTGCTCAGGCTTCAGAGCTGCTGCTTCATTTTTCATCTGGTAAATGCTATCCTTCCAGAATGCCTAGAGAAAAAATAAATATTTACTGAACAATGTGTTCAACCAACCAACCAAAACTCAAAAGTCACATATAACTTGTTGCAGCCAAAGTGTCATAGAAACTGACACCAAAAGACACCATAGAAAAATCAATCCTGCTTTCCCTCCAGAAAAGGTACCAAATACCTCCTAACATTCTGCTTTTTTTTTTAATTTTATTTTTCAGTAGGCTCAATGCCCAGCATGGTGCCCAACACGGGGCCCAAACTCATAATCCTGATATCAAGACCTGAGCTGATATCAAGTGTCAGACTCTCAACCGACTGAGCAACCCAGGCACCCCAACATTTTCCTTTTTTACACACCACATAACATAATCCCATTTGAGTTCATAAGTCATGTAGCTTCGTGTGCTAATTAGGCAGTAAGACACAACAGAACATGAATGTATTGTGCAAGAATTCATACACAGGATGTGTATGCGCTGCTTGAGCATGAGTTATGACACATTAATTCATGGACTAGATACCTCTTTGCAATTAAAGACCCATTCTTTATATATCATCAGAGTTTAAATACAAATATTGGTCTCTCTGTCTTAAAACTCTTAGACCCCAAATCTGCTACCCAAGGTTAGATGCCAATTTGGCCCCCTTTCTCCTCATTCTGCATCATCCATTCAGCTGTACTGATGACCAAGAATGTAGAGTCCATCCCTTCCCTCTACCCACCTAGGCCCACAGGGGTGCTGTGAATAGAGAGGAGGAGGGAGAAAGGGGCAGGGTCTTCATAACTACCTGCAAGAAGGAGAGGACCAGGCTGCCTGGGAAGGAAACACTGGAGAAATAGGGGCAACAGCCAACCCAGGGTCCATGACTGAGAAGGGAGAGGAGCTAGAAAGGCTATTTTGTGAATAGCCCCCAAAGCAACCAGATAAAAATTCACTACCTTTTTTATGTCCACAGTTATGACAGTGTGATAGGTAGGGAGAAAAGAAATGAGTCACTTAGCTCAGTTGCTCTCAACCAAAACAATTCCTTCTGTCTCCTCCCTCTCTGGGTTCCAGGAGAAAAGGTGAGCTCACTTCTGCAGACAGTCTCCTCATTGGCCACGCTGTGCTCTCTACACACCCTGAGCCATCTGGGAGGTCAGCTGCCAGGGGCCTGGTCTGTCCTGCTCTGTGAGCTTGTATTAAAACACTCACTTGTAACTCCCAATGAATTTTTCACAAGGAGTTATTTTTAACTCATTCAAACTGTTGTCTGAATGTTTTCTTAATGAAGGAATCCTGTGTGTGGCTCCCTCTTACCCCTCCTCCCCTACTTCTCTTCAAATGGCCCCTTCCACAAGGGAAGCAAGGCTCTGGATGAACAATTTACAGCAATGCCTAGGAAATGAGAAGTGGAGAACAGAGAAAACAAAGTCATGCAGCCCCACTCTCCTCCTTACTCGTGCTTCAGTTTTAAGAGAATTTTAAGAAATGTTCTCAGAAGTTTTTAAAGGCAGAAAGATCAAGACAAAATTAAGAAGTCTTCTCTATAGACGATCAAAAGGAACCTCTGGGTTATGGGTCAGACCTTTTGTCTACAAATCCATCTAGACTCCTTATTTGCCACTCACCAGTTCCAATGTTATGATTTACCAACAAGGACAGGAGATAGATAATGAGTGTCAATTCTTTTTTTTTTTAAGATTTTATTTATTTATTTGACAGAGAGAGAGACAGTGAGAGAGGGAACACAAGCAGGGGGAGTGGGAGAGGCAGAAGCAGACTCCCCACTGAGCAGGGAGCCCAATTTGGGGCTCGATCCCAGGACCCTGGGACCATGACCTGAGCTGAAGGCAGAAGCTTAATGACTGAGCCACCCAGGCACCCCTGAGTGTCAATTCTTAACTCATGAAATCTTTTTATACTATCTGAGGTGTTCCCAACCCACAACCAGTCTTCAAACCTTTCCGTGGTTCCACACTTCCCTTCCTTCATAGTCCTTCCTTTGTTTATAATCTGACCTGTGCTTATTCCTCCAGCCTCATCCCCTGCCCAGTTCCTGCTCCAGCCACAAAATTCAACACTCACCCTGTTCCCTTGCCTCTAATGCCCTCTTGGCCCCTTCACTTAGCTAACTCCCACTTCTCTTTCAGTTTCCAGCTCAGCATTTGCTTCCTCAGGAAGCCTCCCCTGACCCTTACATTGCCCTTCCTATGTGCTCTCCTAGGACCAGCTTCCCCCATGTGCCATTGATCCTCATGTATCCAAATTCCAGGTCAGCTGCTGGTCTCCTCCATCAGACTGTGAGGTAGGTACTCAATAAGTATTTGTTGAACAAATGACCATGCTGAGAAGAGAAACCTAAAAGAGGCCATAATCCAGAATCCCTATCTACTGGTCATGAAGATAGATAGATACTTTGTAGCCAAGAAACCTCTATAATGTAGGCTCAGGTAAAGATATACATGGTATTACCTTCCTTGTAGAAGGCGAGCAAAATGCATAGTGTGAAGGGAAAACCAACTGTGATAAAACCTTGACTGCCCATCATTCATGGCAGGTTATGAGTCACACAGGGTGATAAAGAATCATTTGCCTTTAGGGACACCTGTTAAAAATATCAGGCTGCCTGGGGTTATGGGCAACCAACCACCCACACCCAGTTAGAGAAGCCCTACTTTTTTGAAGGCATCATGCCCAGGCCCTATAATCCAGGTAGGATGTCCTAAGGCAGAGGTTCTCACTTTAGGGATAGAGGAAGACATAATGAAGACACCTGGGGACATTTTCAAACTTCAGATCCTCTCCCTCTGGAGATTCTTGTCCACTAGCCCTGTACTTCCAATGATTGCTCTAAAAAACCCAACTGAGAAGAAATTGTCCTCAAGTTCAAGGGGAAGAGATTCTAAAAGCTTCCTTCACAGGAATGCAGTGCAGTTCAGAAGTTAGGAGTAAGGCTCTGTAGGTAGACTGTTCAGGTTCAAATCACACCTCAATCTCACACCCGGTGACTCTGGACAAATTAGTTTATCTCTCTGAGCTTTAGTTTCCACAACAGTCATATGGGAGTAAAAGTAAATAACTCACAGCACAGCTGTGAGAAGTAAGTGAAATGTTGTCTATAAGTACATAGCTCAGTGCCTAGCAAACAATAGGGACTTAATATCATCTACCTAGTACTTCATATTGAAATCTGGTCCAAAGTAACCAAACATTGAAAATCAATCAGTCTTTATAAATGTGCAGGCTCAAAATCATCCACTAAAGCTTGAGCTTGTTAGCCAACCCTCATGAGACAATGAAAACAGTTTTATTCCATGCTAGGACTCTAATTAGACTTCCTAATCCATGCTGGTGCTAACACATGGGGGGTCCTAGGCTTACTGTGTTAGACCAGGTATCAAGAAATGCAAGGCTCAATATAATAATAATAATAATAATAGTATCTTTGTCTACAGATGCCCCATCTGGAACAGGCAGTGCTGGGTACTATAGAAATAAGAACAATGAACACTTGGTCAGAAATGCTGGATGTGAGCCCTGGCCATTCTTCGTGATAACATGAACTCAGGTAATTTCCTTAATATCTCTAAGCCTCAGTCTCTTCTTCCACTGGGAACCTTACTTGACCTTCCTCACTGGGTCAACATGAGAATTCCATAAGAAGATACAAACTATCACACACTGCTGGTGGGAGCATCACTGGGGACCACCCTGAAGCACAATCTTCATATAATTCAGAATACCCACACACAACTGGGCACTGTAGTTGTTGAATGGATGAATGGATCTAAAACAAATATAGAACATGGACTGGAAGAGCATTTGTTAAATACACTAAAGCAAATGCTTCCAATGCAGAGGGGAAATGAAAATAGAGATAAGGATGAAACCGGATAATAAATGCATTGAAAAGGGCCTAACTAGACATAATGAAAATTTTTTTAAAAAAAATAAAAAAAGGAAAGAAAGAAAAGGGGCCTGACAGGAAGTGATGATGGGAACACACCATGACTGAGGGAGGGACTGACTCCACTCTGTGCACTGCAGGTTCAACACAGTAATTGCAGCAGATAATGTTGGGAGAGGACCTGGTACAGAGCCTGATAAATGGCAGGCATTCAGTAGATTTAAAATGAAGGGGAACCGGAATCCTGTAATTGCCAGGATATGGAGAATACAAAGAAGGAATACCTGCTAGAAAGAGGGTGAAGAACAGAGATGATGGGGCACCTGTCCTACTAGTTCCCTCTGAACCCATTTCCCTTTGCCCAATTCCTCTCTCTCTTTCAGCCCCTTCAACTTTCCTGGAGGCTCCTGCGTTGGCACTAAGGATGCTTCTGCCACGTTTCTCTCTGGGGAACCACCCCAGCCACCTACCACTCAACAAAGACCACAACAGTGGTTCTAAACATTTGTTGAATCACACAACTCTCTGAGGTTGGTCACTTCAAAAAAATGTCATACACCTTCTGAGATCCATCATGGACCCTGAGCAGGAATCCTAGAGGAGGACCATCTGAATGGCAAGGTCAGAGACTGGTAATGCTTGATAATTTCTATTTCTCTCAACTGTGTTGTGCAGGGTGGTCCTTGTGCTCTTCCCACTTTTTCTGAAGATGAGGGACAGTGGGCCTACAGACAAAGTATCAAGATACCAGAGAAGCAACCCAAAGAACAAAACGTCTGGGAATTAAATAATCATGTTTTATGACTCCACAGGAGCAGGCAGAAATGAACATCAACCAAACATATAGAAGAGAAAGCACACCCATGATTGGGAATCTGAGAGAGCCTACCAGAAATCCAGTTTATAACAACACAAAGAATCATCCTCAAACGCCATGTTCAGATATGCCCATTATCATGCAATAATCTATAATTATTCCAATGGTTTAAACATCCTCAAACACCATGTTCAGATATGCCCATTATCATGCAATAATCTATAATTATTCCAATGGTTTATATTCAGTCCATACTCTCTGACCCAGCTGTCAGAGCCCCACCCTGATTCTCCCCCTACTTTCAGATACATCACCTCCTTCCTAACGCAGCTCCTCACATCCTGACTTACCCTTCCTGGGATGAGCCTGTAGCCTGGGTAAGTGACCTACCCTGCCAGGGACGCCCTCCTCACTCTTTTCTGTACAGTCTTGACCCTGCAGCCTCTCTCAGCCCTATTCTACAACCTTTCCCCACCCTGGATCTAGGAAGACTTTCCTAAGCCATCCTGACTGATTATCTCCAACCTTCCTCCCATTCCCACCAGCACTTAGAGCCCATCCTGACAGTCAGCTGAAACCAGTTTTCCCTATCTGTCAGTCCTGAGTGTGTTCCTTAAATTCCTTTATAGTCTAAAACCTTCCAGAGGGCAGGGCCAGGATCTAAATGCCTCTTCATTCTGGATTCCACACTCCCATCTCCAACCTTCCTTACACAGGACAAGGATTTGCTCATAATTGTAGCAAGCAACCAAAAGAGGCATTTAGGACAGAGAAAATGAATATAGAGATGTATTAAATAACTACTATAATTTGAGATTCCTTGAAGAAGTGTTGTGGAAAAAGAGAATGGGCCAAACAGAGGCGTAAACAGGAGACTAGAACATGCACCGTCATCTATTTCAAGAGTGTCCTGAGGACATTTCCTGATGAGGGACCTGGGTCTGTGAATCTCAGTTTCATTAGCAAACAGTCTCTCCCAAAAGAGGTGCTTGGTCAGGGGAGGTGCTTAAAGAAATGCAGACATGGGCCAGGGAACATTAAGCCAGCTTGTATAGATTTCATAATGCCCTGGGCTCCCCCTTCCCTCCCACCTCGTCCCTGTGTTTCCCTCAGTCTCTGAGCTCCTTCCAAACTCTAAAACACAAGTTCCATCCCATGTTTCCTGGAAGAACTCCTGTCAAGTCCAGCAGTCCACTCACTGAAGAGCACGCTGTCTTGCTTTCCCAGCCAGCCCTACACACTCTCCTTAGTCTTTTTAAAAATTTTTTATTGTTATGTTAATCACCATACATTACATCATTAGTTTTTGATGTAGTGTTCCATGATTCATTGTTTGTGCATAACACCCAATGCTCCATGCAGAACGTGCCCTCTTTAATACCCATCACCAGGCTAACCCATCCTCCCACCCCCGTCCCCTCTAGAACCCTCAGTTTGGTTTTCAGAGTCCATCATCTCTCATGATTCGTCTCCCCCTCTGATTTTCTCCCCTTCATTCTTCCCCTCCTGCTATCTTCTTCTTTTCTAAAAAAAATATATTACATCATTTGTTTCAGAGGTATAGATCTGTGATTCAACAGTCTTGCACAATTCACAGCGCTCACCATAGCACATACCCTCCCC
>NC_138373.1:83196460-83210012 GCF_054177405.1 Leptonychotes weddellii
AGTAACTTCCACTGGTTTCCATGGTAGGGAGTTAATACTCCCTGCCAATCAGGAAGTTGGCCTTGTGGCCTCTCCTGAATAGCTTCAAAGATAGTTTGGATACCAGTTGCTTTGCATATGTAACCAACACTTCTATCATAGAGACAGTTCAGAATACGTAGGCAATGGTAAACAGAATGAAAGCCCCCCATGAACACTGGGGCTGTGTCTCATATTCAAGGGTAAAAAAAATAGTTTACAAACCAAATGAAATATGTAATTTTCCCATTTTCTCTCTCTGTTTGTGCCTTCTCTAGAAGTCTGTGTCCAAACATGGTCTGTCATTTATTAATTCAATAAGTAAACTACTCCCTATTTATTTAGTATTATGGATAAAGCAAAGAAAAAAAATGTCCCTCTGCTCATGTTGCTTACATTCTTGCAGTAGGAAGCAAAAAAACGAACAACATTAGTAATATGAGTATATATTGTTAGATTTGCAATCAGTACTATAGAGAAAAGGAAAGCAAGCAAATCTTAGGAGGTGCTCAGAAGGGGTGTTGTGATTTTAAAATGAGTGGTCCAAGACAGATTCCCCTTCACACTGTTGTGCAACCATCACCACCATCCATCTCCAGAATTTGTTCATCTTCCTCAGCTGAAACAGTATAGCCATTAAACACTAGCTCCCCATCTATCCCTCCCAGCAGCCCTTTTCAACCACCATTCTACCTTCTGTCCCTATGAATTTGACTACTTTGAGCAGTAGGGGATGAGATCAGAGAGAAAGCAGGAAGCCAGATCCTTCACAGAGGGTCTGAGAGTCACTGTGAGGACTTTGGCTCTTACTCTGGGTGTGATGGAAAGCCTAGAAAAACTGAGAGTTTCACACGTTGTATACCGACTTTCATGTTCTTTGAACTAAGTATTGGGATCTAAAGAAAGACCTCCTCCAAAGTTTGAAAACAAGGCATGGAGACAATTTGCACAGAGCTCTCAGGAGATGGCTGGTGCTTCTGACAACATAATGAGCTGAACAAACTCCTTGCTTCTATCTGCTTCCCTCACTAGATGTCAAAGAAGAGATGCCATATAGCCACCCATGGGACAGTAACATGACAAATTGCTTTCACTGAAGCTGTTCATGGTCTAGATTATCTCCAGGCAGGACTCCATCACTTGAAAATGAAATAAAAGTCATTTTAGTATCATCCATTATTTTAGGTTATGCCCACCAGTATTGTGGATAATCAAGAGCTGACATGGAGATAAACAGCGCTTTTTTCTGGAACCTAGTGAAATTAAGGACTGCAAAGACAATGATAGGTAAACTCTCAGGAAGGGGACAGGAACCATGTGAGTCAGGCACTCACCAGTGCAGAATTAAATAGATGAATCCAGTCCCAAGCCCCAGATGCCTCAGGAAAAACTGTCAGAAATGTCTGAAATACTCAGAGCTAGAGAGAAATAAATCCTCAAAGGGAAGCCTGAAAACACATTTCTGTGAGGCAAAAAATACCTCTCATAACCTCACTTCCTCTGGGCAACAGGGCTGAAAGCTTCTACATCCAAATAAGAAGTCCAAGGAGTTATACAGTTTCTCAACAACAAATAATCTGGAGTGAATGGCTGCCCAAACACTGAATATAAATGTTAGAAAACATACACTTATGTGTGTGGAGGGGGTGGTGGGAGGTGGAAGGTAGAGAAGGAGAGACTCATGGAGCTGTCCCTGCTGAGAAAGGAGGAGAGGAGGAAAGACAGAAATCAATTTTCACTACGGCATCTTAGGATTCAAATGGCAGTTAGGGGAGGGAAAGATATAAAATCTGGAAATCAAAATAACTAGTTTATTTCAGCAAGGCAACAGGCCATGGACTCCTAGTTTCTGTGTTTCTTTCCACTAAGGACCACCTATTCATTCTCCACTCTCAACATAGTATGATCACCACCCACCCTAGGGTAAAGAGATTCCACTGTTTGCCTCACATCATCATCCCCATTTCATTTCCCTTCCTGTGGGCTCTTTATAGAGGTCTTGGGTTACACTTAACCTTCAAACATGTATTATAAAAATGGGACTATAATATTGGAGAAGGCTGCTCATTCTCCTGTTATCAAGTAGAATAATAATAGACCTAAGTAGCAGTGAAAGTCTTATGTCATTCATCATTCATTCATTTAATAAATATTAAGCACCTTCTAAATGCCAGTCCTAGTGCTTGATGCTATGTACACAATGGAGAGGAAAAAGATGTATTCCCTGCCTACATGGCACTAATTGCATTTAACAATGTTCTTATATAATATTCCTGCCCAAAATGTGTAACCTGAATCTAATGATAAAATCAATCGATCTAGGTTTATTCCTAGGTATCTTACAATTTTTGAACATCAGTACTCTGAAAACTATAGGACACTTATGAAAGAAATTGAAAAGGACACAAAGAAATGGAAAAACAGTCCATGCTCATGGATTGGAAGAACAAACATTGTTAAAATGTCTATGCTGGGGCGCCTGGGTGGCTCAGTCGGTTAAGCGTCTGCCCTCGGCTCAGGTCATGGTCCCAGGGTCCTGGGATCGAGCCCCACATCGGGCTCCCTGCTCAGTGGGAAGCCTGCTTCTCCCTCTCCTACTCCCTCTGCTTGTGTTCCCTCTCTTGCTGTGTCTCTCTCTGTCAAATAAATAAATAAAATATTTTTAAAAAATAAAATAAAATGTCTATGCTACCCAGAGCAATCTACACATTTAATGCAATCCCTATCAACATGCCACCAGCATTTTTTCACAGAGCTAGAACAAAGGATCCTAAAATTTGTATGGAACCACAAAAGACCCGAAGAGCTAAAGTAGTCTTGAAAAAGAAAAGTAAACCTGGAGGCATCACAATTCTGGATTTCAAGGTATATTACAAAGTCATAGTCACCAAGAGAGTATGGTACTGGTACAAAAACAGACACCTAGATCAGTGGAATAGAATAGAAAACCCAGAAATGGACCCACAACTCTATGGTCAGATAATCTTCAACAAAGCAGGGGGAATATCCAATGGAAAAAAGGCAGTCTCTTCCACAAATGGTGTTGAGAATACTGGACAGCAACGTGCAGAAGAATGAAACTGGACCACTTCCTTACACCACACACAAAAATAGACTCAAAATGGTTGAGAGACCTAAATGTGAGACAGGAGTCCATCAAAATTCTACAGAGGAACACAGGCAGCAACCTCTTTGACCTCAGGCATAGCAACTTCTTACAGACACATCTCCAAAGGCAAGGAATAAAAAGCAAAAATGAATTCTTAGGACTTAATCAAGATAAAAAGCTTCTGCACAGCAAAGGAAACAATCAACAAAACTAAAAGACAACCTACAGATTGGGAGAAGGTATTTGCAAAGGACATAATCTGATAAAGGATTAGTATCCAAAATCTATAAAGAACTTATCACACTTAGCACCCCCCCAAAAATTAATCCAGTCAAAAAATGGGCAAAAATTTTTCCAAAGAAGACATCCAGATGGCTAAGAGACACATGAAAAGATGATCAACACCACTCATCATCAGGGAAATAAAAATCAAATCCACAATGAGATACCACCTCACACTAATCAGAATGGCTAAAATTAACAAGTCAGGAAAGACAGATGTTGGCGAGGATGTGGAGAAAGAGGAACCCTCCTACACTGTTGGTGGGAATGCAAACTGGTGTAGCCACTATGGAGAATAGTATGGAGGTTCCTCAAAAAGTTAAAAATAGAACTACCCTTCAACCCAGCAATTGAACTACTAGGTATTTCCCGAAGAATACAAAAATACTGATTTGAAGAGGAACATGCACCCCAATGGTTATAGCAGCATTATCAACAATAGCCAAATTATGGAAACAGCCCAAATGTTCATCAATAAATAAAGAAGATGTGTGTGTGTGTGCATGTGTGTGTGTGTGTGTATAATGGAATACTACTCCAACATCAAAAAGAATGAAATCTTACCATTAGCAACGATGTGGATGGAAGTAGAGGGTATTATGCTAAGCGAAATAAGTCAGTCACGGAAAGACAAATACCATATGATTTCACTCATATGTGGGATTTAACAAACAAAGATGAACATAGGGGAAAGGAAGGAAAAATAATATAAGATGAAAAGAGAGAGAGGCAAACCATAAGGGACTTTTAAAAAATTTTTTATTGTTATATTAATCACCATACATTACATCATTAGTTCCATGATTCATTGTTTGTGTATAAGAGACTCTTAATGAGAGAGAACAAACCGCTGGAGGGCGGTGGGTGGGGGATGGGCGAAATGGATGATGGGTTTTAAGGAGGGCTCTTGTTGTGATAATCACTGGGTGTTAGATGTAAGTGATGAATCACTAAATTCTACACCTGAAACCAATTTTACCATATGTCTTAACTAACTAGAATTTAAATAAAAAGCTTGAAATTAAAAAACGATCTATCTACAAAACAATTTTCCACAGAACGTTGACTTTCTATAATACAACTGACCTATGCTATTCAAAACTGTCAATGTCAGGAATGTCAGGCTGAGGAACTGTTGCAGATTAAAGGAGCATAAAGAGACCTGACCATGAGATGCAGTGCAGAGCCCTGGATTGCACCTGGATCAGGGAGAGATATTTTTCTATAAAAAATTGAGTAATTAGTAAACTTTGCATATAGATCATATTTCGTACACATAATTACACACATACACACACATCGGAGGGAGCAAGCAAATATGACAAAATATTAACAACTGCTCAATCTCATTGAAAGATAAAGGGGTATTAATGCTACCATTCTTACAACTTCTGTAGGTTTGATCTTTGTCAAACTGAAAAGGTAGGAGGAAAACAATGTCCCAGTACTAAAGGTTATGGTTTCTCTTTCCCTAAATGTCTTTTATAAACAAGCTTGCCATCACTTTTGGTTAGAACAAAATCCCACTCAGAATGATCTAGCTCCAAATCAGGAACATTAGATCAGAGGAGTGGGTAGGAAGCTACAACTCACTTGGCTTTGATTTACAACCAAATTTGTCGGCAAGCAAAAATTCCTGGAAAGAAGGTCCAACATTGGTTCATGTTAGTATGCTTATAAAAACTCTGCCTCTTATTGTTATTTTGTTGGACTAACACAAACTAATATACCAGGGACCAAGCCTTGAACTCTAGAAGCATTGGGGAACATGTGCAGAGGCTAGAGGCAGAGAAAAATGGTATCTGGCAAATAGGGATATCAAGGTATATGTGCAACATTTAGGGCTATATGGAGAGAGGGGTGAAAGAGAACCAGAATTTGTTGAGTTGCAAATAATGCACAGATGTTATTTCATTTAACCCCCATAACAACCCAATGACATGAGCATTATTATTCCATTTCACAGACTGAGAAGTTAGACAACTGTCCCAAGCTCATATAGCCAGTACAAAAAGAGCTGGAATTTGATCTTGGTTCTTTGTCACTTGGAAGACCATGTTCTTGCTCCTGCAGCACCCTATCTCCACAAAGAGTTAGATTGCTGGGCATGGCTAATAAAGGAGTATTTGAGTCAGTTCTTCTCTTTGTGACCAGGTCACCTTCTGCTGATGTCTTCCCTTTCCTCCTGAATACATAGTGATAGGCTGGAGCTAGAAGTATTGGAACGATTGAATCTGAAAGCTCCATCTAAACCATGTCCTGATAAAATTCAAAACTAATCTGGGGCCAAAATGTCTCCAGACCATCCTTTTAGATGCCAAGAAAGATTCCAAAGCATCCCCATACCTATTCCAATAGTCCCCAGATAGAATTTTACAGCTAATTGTTAATTCCTGCCCAAAACTTTAGCCCATTTCCTTTTGCTTGGCTTTTAGTGGAAACAAAGGATAATAGCTCTCTAGATGCCAAATAGAAGACACCCTCCTTGGACTAAAATGGGCATTGGTGTTCCCCATTGTGACCCATGCATGTGACTAGCCCTGAGCACACAGCACCTAGAGCATTGTTAATATTTATTGATCACTCATAGAAATAATCACAAAGACCAATGGACATCAGGCATCATTATAGACCTCCTTGTTTCTTTTTGGATCACCTCACTATATTTTTTTAAGTTATTAACAAATATGGACTTGACATAAGGAATAATGGGCATTGTGAAAATGCTATTAGTATAGGAGGATCTACAGAGAAGATAAGGGATTGCCTTTCTATTTTAGTTTCAAAACAAAGAAAACCCTAATTATGTACAGAAACAAGGTGATTAACAAAGCAATCTCTAATGGCTTTATTCGGGGTAATTACATAAAAGTTTTAAATAAATCTAAGGAATTCCAACTGAAATCATTGGATTCAGACCTTTGCAATTCAATTCAATGGACATGAAGTCACATAGACACTTAGCACCTTGTCCATACTCCCTCTACCTAGTAGGTTCCTATGGTTTGCAAATATTGCATATCTAGGACCTGCCTCCTGACATACTCCTTGGTCCACCCTCCTGGTTCATAAAATTGGTAACTCTAACAACCAGATACTCTCATCTCTCACTCAGAATCACCCAGCTGCAATCAGAGAGTGCTGCCCTTCCTTGAAATAGGATAAAGCCCTAAATCACATTCTTCCTGACTACTACATTGCACCACAAAACTAAAGTTTGAGTACTCTCTACTGTCCTTCTGGAAAATGACACTTTCCTCAAGTCTTAAAAGATACACACACACACACACACACACACACTCCCAAACACATCTAAGACTTCCTGCTCTCTATCAAATCCAAACTTCTAAGATTATATTCCTAATTCTTTCTTTTAACTATTTTTACCACTTTCCTACTTTTAACCTTTTCTGTGGCTCCTGCTTGAACGGGACAAATCTTTCCCCACAAATGTACATCTTGCTGGCATTAACATCAGCCCTCACACAGATGGTCCCTCTCTGCCTAAAAACACTCTTTCCAAACCCTGTTCAACATGACTCTACTTTCAGAATTGGCTTGGTCACTCTTACAGATAGATATCGGATCTCTCCAGTATGCTCCACTTGCCCCCTGCTCTCCCCTCATTAATGTCCTGTGGCAGAACTCAGGGCCTAGAACTATGCACTGGGAGAAATCCCAGTTAGGGAAGAGGGTAGGAGTAGTAGGTGGTGAGGTGGAGCCCGGGAGCAGAGCTTCTGCCTGATGATGCTTCCAGCTTGCTTTTCATTCCCCAGCTAGAGCCTAAGGTACAAAGAGTTAACTGGCCACAGCCAAGGAAGTACCTCCAGGCTCTACAGCCCAGTCTGGATGTCAGAGATCTGACACAAGAACCAAGGTCAAAGTCTCTTTCACCACAACAAAGTGAAAGTACAAAGGAAGTATCACAAGTCAGCTGAGACAAAGTGCATTATCTTTGGCATTTATGATTTGCTCCAGTTCATGACCTTGATATATGACAACTGAACAGACAGACAATGCAGAGTTTTCTTACTTCTTTCTTGCTTTACTTTATTTGGAAAACAAGTCACCTAATGCTTTGGCATCAGGCAACAGGACACGATACTCAAACTGCAATAACTACATGTAAGGCTAGCCTGCAGAAGGGAGGAGTGGGACAATAGTCGAAGGATTGACTGGTGTGTAGAACAGGATTTCACTTGTTTCAGGAGGATAGGGAAGTATCCTTATAGTGTAAGCTCCCAGAGAAAAGCTATTTCTGTATTTGCTGCCATTCTTCCTGTACTACCTGTAAATAACTACACAGATATGTTCAGTATACTTTGGATTGGGTCTAAACAGAGAAATGGGATGGTCCCTCAAGTAGAAACCACACAAGTTTCTAAGTGAGAAAGACTAGATTTCGTTTATTAAAGATCAGATTTGAACTAAGTATAAATGAATACAAATGCAAATTCCAAATTAGAAAATTCAGGAAGTACAGTGATTCTCTGTGCAAAAGAACTCAAGCAAACGCAACATTTTTCTTCCCCCTAACTTATCAATACCACCATTATTACCCTCAAATCATCATGTACTCAGTTACACACAGTGCAAGACAATGTTGGCATATACAGAATTCTCCTCTCTGGGAACTTATAATTTAGTGCATTTCATGAATACCTCCCCACTTGCCAAAGTAAGTAAAAGATAGATGAACTATGAACCAGGAAGGATATTCCTAAGGAAGAAATGAACAGTCAAGGCAAGGGCATGTCAAGATCCCACATGGCTTACCAGCTGATGAAAGGTAAGAGTACTAAGTATCACATTTTCCAGTGTTGGCAAAACTAGTGAGAATCTTCTATGCACTGTGGGTCAGCCTGAGAAGGCTGCATGGCAGAGGCGGGAATTACCTCATCTTGGCATTGTGTATAAATGTTTCCCAGGAAAACATCAGTTCAAGCTGTGTCTTCAGCTTGGCCATGATCCAATAAATAGAGCCTCTTTAGGCCTTCCTTCCATGCCCCCCACCAAAAACACAAAACGAACTCCACCACACCTTGTGCCAGTAAATCCAGTTTACCCAATTAGACAGATCCAGTTAAATATTTGCTACAGATATTAATACAGATCAAGATACTAAGATATAATATTAATAATAATGATAATAATAATAATAATTATCAGTCCTGGTCTGTGCAGAAAAAGAAGCTATTAGTATAGGAGGATCTACAGAGAAGATAAGGCATTGCCTTTCTATTTTAGTTTCAAAACAAAGAAAACCCTAATTCTGTCCAGAAACAAGGTGATTAACAAAGCAATCTCTAATGCAGTAATAATAATAATGTATAATTTGCAGTAATAATAAATGTATAATTTGTCTCCTAGGAAAAGAAAAGTAAAGGTCAGATAACTTCCCAGAAAGGCTGGAAAGAAAGCTGAAGTAACCAAATTCAGCTCATGCTAAAGAAAATAAATATCCCAACTTACCTCCCAGGAGTCTTCTGAGAACAACTTCACCAAACAAATCATTTACCAGGCATCCTCCCACCTATGATCTTACTTTGTACTGTATTCTGTTTGCGTGTTACATGGAAGAAGCCTTTGTCTCCCTTTCTAAAATAAAAACTCCTTAGGTTAAAACCTCCATGAGGCTAGAAACCCAAATTCTGCAAGTAATATTTACTAGGTGCAACCAAGACTTGAACTTGAAGGCACGGCAGCCTCAGACTGCCTGCTCATTAGACCAGGAGGAAACACAGCCACCTCCTCCAACTCACCTACCTACCCTACCAGCCCCAGCACTACAGCTCCCAAATCCCATCCTAGTCTGGCAGAGGCTGAATTCAAAGCCAGTGAAAACCCATCCTGATGCAGATTAACACACACCAGACCAACAGTCTGTAGACAAAATCCATCCACCCAAATGTAGCCCAAAATCTATGTAGATGGAGACCAAAACATTTACCTTCTTTCCCACAAAATATATGCAGTCCCTGCTACATGCACACACTTTACTAGTATCATTGCACCATTATTTGGGTAAACAATCAGATAGCCAGAGCTTCTCTAGAGGCTGTATAGACTCCATATTATCTAGTATCATTCTGGGATGGTTGTGAACAGGTGTCTTTTCTTAGAGCTTCTGGGATAACTACAGAGAAGACAGAGTGAAATGCAATGTTTCTCAACATGACTTGACACATGTACAGGTTTAGATTCAGTCAGAATCCAGTGTTGGAAAATCTTAACCTCTCTGTCACTCCAAAACAAGATGATCACTTGACAAATTAGAACAGCCTGAGCTTCTGCTTCTAGAGGTCTTCAGAAACTAGATGGGCTACCAGGCAGAATCAGAATGAGATTTTCCAAACAGGAAGCAGAAAGAGAGCTGAGAAAGCCAGGAAGTTTGTGCAATTAAGGGATTAGAAAATGATGGGGTACACTGATGTCAACAGTGAAAATCACTTTCTTTTCTACTTCTCCCTATGATTCTCCACTCCATTTTCTCAATTCTGAATCCTGCCAAACACAGAACACCTAATGAAAGTCCTCAGGAGAAAGCAGTAGAAGAAAATGCATCTGCCTGTCCACCTCATTTTCCAAACTACAACTATAATGTAGGGGAGCACGATGCACAGTCATTTTTTCCAAGAAACCTTGCTGAACAGCTTTGTTTTTCCCCCAAATCCTTCCTTTCCTTGTAAGCACAGAATCTAGAAATCCATCCACCTGTCCCATCCATAATTATCCTCTATTCCCATTTTAGACTAGCAGTTGTGAGTGGTCAGAGCCCGTGGTTCCTTCCTCCATGTACCTCCTCCCAATGCACACCCTTTTGTTTTGTTTCGTTTCACTTTGCTTGTTTTGTTTTATTGCAGGAAAGACACCAAATCATCTGAGTTATATGAAAGTTGTATCGTGCCTCAAAGTCCTGAGCTATTCTCCACATATAGATCCATGACTTCTCCACCAAGACCCACTTGCCTCATCCCAACTCAGACAACATAATCTACAACAAAGAGCCTCTGCCACCACTTTCTAGGGACACTCTGTATCCCTCTTCCTATTTCTTTCTCATCCCCACTCTGCTTTGTGATTTCTGTGATAATCAAAGAAAAAAGAGACAAGGATAAAGCAAATGAATATAATCCAAAAATTCTATTTATCAATTTGGAATATACTTGGTGAAGAAATTGGCCTTTACACATGATTTTGCTTTAACTAAGGTTAAAATGAATCTGCCTTCTGGAAGCACATAACAGGTATCAATTGATAATGGAGAGAAATAGCCCAAGAACTGCTAAAGGACAAGAGAAAGACAACCTGGAAATCAACATTTGCCACTTATAATCAATAAAACAGGTGTCATGCATGGATAAGTGTTGTCTGGGCTTCTGGTGTTGGGGTGCTACCCGCAGTGTAGCAATGGGGAAGCTGGAGGGTGAAGAACAGTTTAAGGTTCCAAAGGCCTTCAAAATTAAAGAGTTATAAATGAGTTTTCTGATAACAGCAAGCTGCCTCTTGGTGACTCAGTGTTTTAATGACCATGAGGCAGCCACACTCCAGGGGAACTTGGTGGTAATATTTCTTCCTATAGCCAGACCTGGCCTATAATCCATCCCCACCACAATTTTTTTAAATTATATAAGAAAGGCCAGGCGATACCTTCAGCAGCTATAAAAATAGATATTTAGCTCCTTGAGCCTGGAGGACAAAGACGCTCAAATCCTCTCTGGTGATGGGGGACACCTTATCACACTGGACCTGCTGTTCTGCAAAGTGCACACCAATGTCCTCCCTAAGAAGATATGACACAGACTTTCAGAATCTCCAGTGAGAAATGAAGCAAAACATGAAGGAGTCAGGAAAGACTGATGGAAAAATCTTCATTCATTCAAGGAGCATGTCTAAGCATACTATGTTTTGGGACCTATGGAAAGACAAAGATGAAAAAAGCAAGCTCTGCACCAGGTCAGAAAGGAAAGACCAAAAGGGGGGCAGGCAAACAGGTGGGAAGGATGCTGGAGGAGAAGCACCAAAGAATAACCTCCCCTAACTTATATTTTGCTCATCAGAGCTGAGAACCTTTCTGGTCTGGAAGAGAACAGAGTGTAGACCTCCACATCACTCTGACCCCAGCAAACCTACCTGCCCTTCCCAAACTCCCAAGGTGCTGGTCTATACCCCCCAAACCAAAGTCTAGCCCTGGTGCCATGAAATACCTCTGCTCCAACCCTACACAGCTTCTACAGCCAGTGGCATTCCTAGCCCAGCCTTCTTCCTCCCTGGCTCTGTCTCAGTTTTCCTGCCAACTCTATAAACAGGAGAAATCACTTACCATGGGCTTTTTCTGCCTCAGAGGAAAAACACTTAGGAAGAAAGTTTAAGTCAAACCCAGGGAGAGGGAAGGAACTTGGCCAAGCAGAGTCAGCACAAGGCTTGGTACTGACAGGGTGCCCTCAGGGAGTTGAGGCCCTGGGGAGGCGAGGTCCTCATGGAGGAGGGACTTCAAGAGTGTGAGCACTAACAAGGCTGGGCCTCAGGGAGTTGGGGCCAAAGGGCAGAAAGGGCCTGGGAAGGATGTGAAAGTAGAAAGGAGGTGGTGCAAGCCACCATTTCCTCTCACCGGCTGCGTTTTGTCTCTCTGCTTTTGACCTTGCCTTCAGAGCATGTCACTCTTGTGTTCAAAGCAATGCTATGACTCTTCAGTTCATTAAATATGCCAAAGTTCTCACATGGCCTACAAACATCTACTTAATCTGTCCACCTTTTTGCTGATTCTCTCTTACTCTTTCCCTCTCAGGGCTCTGCTCCAGCCAGATTGGCCTTCTGGCAATGCCTTGTTCATGCCAGATAAGTTCCCATTTCAGGGCCTTTGCCCTTACTGCCCACCACCGTGTCCTTGCCCCATCACTTATAATGCTCTTCTCCCAGACATCTGCATGGCTCTTTCACCACCTTCATGTCTTAGCTCAAATATCATCTTTTCAATGAGACTGCCCTATTGACTTTAATGAAAATTGTAAAGGCACACCTCCACACATATTGATTCCACTTTTCCTGTTCTGTTCTCCATGCACTTAGCACTTTTAAAGATTTTATTTATCCATTTGACAGAGAGAGACACAGCGAGAGAGGGAACACAAGCAGGGGGGGTGGGAGAGGGAGAAGCAGGCTCTCCGACGAGCCGGGAGCCCGATGCGGGACTCGATCCCAGGACCCTGGGATCATGACCTGAGCCGAAGGCAGTCGCTTAACCAACTGAGCCACCCAGGCGCCCGCACTTAGCACTTTTAAACGGACAACTTTATATTATTTTTTTATTGTCTGTCTTTCCCTGGTAGGACAGAAATTTTTGCTTGTTTTATTCACAGATATATCCCAGGGGCCTGAAACAATGTCTGGCTCATAGCAGATGCTCAGTAAATATTTGTTAAATGAATAAATCAGTGAAAGTCTAATGATTTTTAAACTTTTAAATGACATTAGAATGATCATGCTCATTTGCATTTGTATAACCCAAATGTACTTCTCTTAATTCACCTCATAACGTTTTTCATTACAAAAGTAAAAATTATTGTGCTTATTGAGCATATTTGGCTAATAATGATTACCACAAATTTTATGAAACTGAAGAAATATATTCAGACTTAGAAATTTGCTACATTAAATTATTAAATAGAATCCATGACAATTGGGAGGAAAACAAAGCCATTGACTTGGAAACAGTTATATTTATATTTATACTTATATAACATAAACACTATATATCAAATACAACTATTTGATATCTCAATCAGATAAGGAAATTAACTATCAGCAAGGTCCCCAAATTATGAATCACATCATGCCTACAGCAAAATGTTGCAGATAAATCACAGTGAGAGATGCCACAATAAATCATTGAATTCCTTTGAAATAAAAGTGATTTGTTTGACTTTGCAAATGATATAAAATATTCCCTTCAGTTCTGTACAAACAGCATCTTGAAAGGAAATCCAAGATAAGCAATAGGAATAAATACAGCTTGAAGATACAACAGGAGTGAATCAAACGTTTCTGTCCTTAGGTAATAAATAAAATATAAGGGGGCTAGGTTAGGATTATTTTCAGCAATAAGCACAGAAAACTAGTAGTGGCTTAAACATACAGAGATTT
>NC_138373.1:83210112-83216370 GCF_054177405.1 Leptonychotes weddellii
AAGCAAAAGGGTATGGAAAGACAGATATTTTTAGGTAGCACATTGTTTATTTAAACAAAATTAGGATTCTGTTAGTAAAAAAGAAGGGAAGACGTATATTCAATAGGCAACAAGGAGGAGATGTGTTGTAAAGGTAGTAGAGAAAGGGAAGAGAACTTCACAGACGATAGAGTTTTGAGAAACGAGTGCATTTAGGGGCAGGCAAAAGCAAGTAGATCATCATAGGACAGAGAACAAAAGGACCTAGAGATGTAAAAGGAAAATAGGAATATCGTTAAAGGAGTTATTTATGTTTTGCAATATGATTAGGTTTGTATAATATTTTGACACATTTTTAAATTATCTTTTTTTTTTTTTTTCTTTTTAATGAGAGACAGAGAGCATGAGAGGGAGGAGGGTCAGAGGGAGAAGCAGACTCCCTGCCAAGCAGGGAGCCGGATGCGGGACTCGATCCCGGGACTCCAGGATCATGACCTGAGCCGAAGGCAGTCGCTTAACCAACTGAGCCACCCAGGTGCCCCTTAAATTATCTTTTAATGTGAGGAAAATCATTACATTATGATTCTGTAAGTCATGCCATCTGATAATTGACATTAATATTCCTTCTCAAATGGAGCATTGATATATATATATATACAATATCTTTGTATATATATATAAAGATAGTGTAGGTTCCTGGGGCAGATGGGTGGAGCTAAAGAAAGAAGGAAATAAATGGGTGTCCAATTCTCTACAAACACCAGACACTAAGTGTTCCATAACTGGTAATACATTAGATTACTTCAAACATGTCAAAAAGTGAATCATTGCACAGCCAGCTGATATGTGTCTTTAAACAAGTGTTTTATCTTTCTGAGGAAAAACTTTTCCTTTTGTGAATGCAATTTCATAGCCACAATAATAACAACTTTTTGTTTTTGTTGTTTTACAAATATTTTTTTAAACAGCTGTTCTTCAAAATGTGACCCATACAGGGAGGGGCACCTGGGTTGCTCAGTCAGCCAAGTGGCCAACTCCTGATTTCAGCTGAGGTCATGATCTTAGAGTCCTGGGATCAAGCCCCAGGTAAGTCTCCCTGCTCAGCGGGAAGTAGACTTGAGGATTCTCTCTCTCCCTCTCTGTCTGCCCCTCCCTGCCTCTAAAATAAATAAATAATCTAAAAAAAAAAAATGTAACCCTACAATAAATGACCTCACCTGAACCAAACCAGAATTGGTTAAACTTGTGTCCCCCAAGTCTAATGGCAAAATGCGAATTTCTTTTCACCTTTAGCTTAATGTGTTAGAGTTGGCATGTTCAATGTGAATCGTTGTTGCTACCAAATATGATTTGATTGAAGGTGATTTGGACAGCTGGAATTTTAATGTTTCATGTAAACCAGAAAGTATTTTCAAGACCAAAGAGGAGAAATCTATGCTTAAACTTTCATATAAATCTGTCTCAGGTTAATGTGTACTTAAAAAAATTAATGGATAAGATAATGCAGTATTTGCAGTATTATTTGAAACAACATATTTTTTTCTTTTTAAAACAGATAAAATTCTTTGATACAACCTATTTCTTTTTTTAAATTTAAATTCAATTAGCCAACATCTAGTACATCCTTAGTTTTTGTTGTAGTGTTCAACGATTCATTAGTTGCATATAACACCCAGTGCTCTTCACATCAAGTGCCCTCCTTAATGCCCATCACCCAGTTTCCCCATCCCTGGACCCACCTTCCTTTCCACAACCCTCAGTCTGTTTCCTGGAGTCAAGAGTCTCTCATGGTTTGGCCCCCTCTCTGATTTCTTCCCATTCAGTTTTCCCTCCCTTCCCCTGATCCTCTGCACTATTTCTTATATTCCACATATGAATGAAACCATATGATGATTGTCTTTCTCTGATTGACTTATTCCACTTAGCGTAATACCTATTTCTAATGTCAGTATTTTATGTCAACTAAAATAAATTAGCCACATCCATTTGATACCATAATTTAGTCTTTTATTGATTTGGAAGAAAATATGCTTTACCTTTTTTATACCTTCATTTATTTTACAGGAACTACAAGGGATTTCAATAAACAAAAAGTATAAATACAAAGTGTTATTACTTTCTCTTCCCGTAGTATAATAACTAGATGCAGGAAATATTTTATTTATTTATCAGAAAACCTGAATTTCTCTTACTTTCAATGTAGTTGATGTTAAAATGTTGCCTTACACACTAAAATGGGAAATACTTAAACATTGATGTAATTAAACAATAATTCCAGTCCAATGGCCTTTCTCCATTTCTCTGGGAGCTTGAGTTCCAGTCTGTTCTCCTTGCGCTCCCTTAAGGGGTAGCTTTCATAATGTATAGGAGGATCTTGACCCTGGAAAATGCATCCAAAGCTCTAGGGGACTTCTGGGCAGTAAATGGAAATGGAAATAATTTCTCAGAGAATAATTCAGTATTATTGCTTTACTATGTTATGATGAAATGTGCTTCCAAAATATAAAATCTTGGATTGCTAGGCAAAAGGTAGGGAAGGATGATATTGCCTCTGGCGTAAGAGTTTAAAAGCTAGGCCTAAGTCAAATTTCTCGCAAGAATGAGTAATGAAAACTTCGGGGCAGTTCATTTATTCTGAGAATGCTCTGTCCTGTGTTTAGACAATTTACCAAGCTTCTCTTGGCGACCCAACCTCTTTACTTTGTTTTTGTTTTGCTTGTCTTCTCTTTATCAAATCTACGTGCAAAAAACACACTCAGGGGTAGTGGCAGTAAAACAAAACCCTGGAATCAAAGAGACGTCTTTGTGTTTCTAAATCACAATCTGAAGCGCAAACGCAAGCACATTAAGTATGAGCTGCTGGGCACCCGTAGCTCAGATTCTCAAGCTCAGGCACCGGCACCGGAAGTGGCCGCCCAGTTTGACCTCCGCTCCCAGAGTCCAAGCTCCTGTGGCTCACGCACTGGTTGTCAGTAAAGCACTAGGAGTCGGAAGACTTAGAGGCAGCGCGCCCTCCCTCGGTGGCAGGGAAGTTTGTGGTGGTTGGCGGTGGCGTCTCGGGTGTCACCTGTGCTGAGCAGGTAGGCTGGCTTCTCCGACCCCGGAGGCGGTGGCGTTCAGAGCACCCTCCCGCCCCTCCCCGTGTCCTTCCAGATCCCTCGTTAGCCGCTTCCTTTTCCTCGCACTCATTCTTGCTTTCAGATATTAGAGACTGCGTGGTGGCCCTTGAATGAAGTTCTTAGTACCTCTCAAGCTTCGCCTTAAGGCACAGGGAGGAATTGGAAGCAAGGTTTTGAGGGGGGAACCCCAAAGCTGACCGAACCAGACTCTGGTCCTAGTTATGTCAGAGCAGCAACAGGGCTTAAAACTAGTAAGTACTTGGTCAGAAAATTCAGTCTCCTTTTTTAATTAGCTGATTGAATTCAGCTTCTACGTAGAAGCCAGGTCCTCAGTTCATCGTAAATAATTGATAAACCTTTACGTTGTTTCCTATACTTCGAATTCCCAGAAGAGATTTCATTTCTAGTAATGTTTTGTAAAACAACCAGCAAGAGATTAAATGTAGCTGGGGAGTGCTTTTCTGATTCTAGTGAATAATCAGACCAAATATATACCTATATGCATTCCAAAAAGGACTGTTTCGTTGATATAAAGGAAACATAAGCAATCATTGAAGTCACAGAAGTCGTGCAAGAATTTCAAGAGATGTTTCAAACTTCTCATCTTTAGTTGTGTATTTTCCATTTTTTCACCAAATAAACAACTGTGATCCAGGTACTGTGCTAAGGGCTGGTTAGTCAATTATAAATAGAGCAATGTACTTCCTTTATAGGGACTCACAGTCTAATGGAAGAGACATGTAAATAAATCATTTCATCAGTGTGTTTGCCAGCTTAGGGGTGCCTGTGGAATTGGTAGGGTGTAAATTAGAGGTAAGGTATCCTTTTGTCTCAGTATAGAAGAAAGTAAAAGTTCACCAGGTAGACAAGAAAAGCCAGACATGCCAAAGGAAGGCAAGGATATTATCTCATGTGGAAGAGCATGGCATTACCTGAGAGCAGCAAAGCTTAAAGAACATGGTGTTTGGGGGAGGTGACCAGAGATGAAGGTAGGAAGGTTGGCAGAGACCAGATAATAATGGGTCTCATAAGTCTTGCTAAGAATTTAACAAGAACTTACAAGTAATGAGATGATTTTGAGCAGTGGCCTAACATGGTCAAATAATACATTTTGAAAGATGATTAGTTGCAGTGTGTTTGAGGCAAGGGTACTGGTTAAAATGAGACTGGATGGCTAATTGAAAGGTGATTTTGGTAGTACAAAGAAGTTTTGAGGGGTGCCTGGCTGGCTCAGTTGATAGAGCATGTGACTCTTGGTCTTGGGGTGGTGAGTTCAAGCTCCATTTTGGACAGAGAGATTACTTAAAAAAACGTTTTGAGGGCTAGGTGTAGCAATGAAAAGAGAAAGTGGGAAATAAATTACAGAATATATACAGAAAAGAAAGGTGGAGAGAGTGGTAATATTATCAAGTATTACAGAAAGCTTAAATAAGGTGATGTTAAAAAGAATCTGGTGGGTTTTAAGGATGTATAGGTGAATTGAAGATGCTCATTTTTTTTTTTGTCTTAATTGAAGTATGGACATACAGTATTCTCTGAGATGTACATGATAATGATTGGATATTTTTATGCATTATGAAATGATCACCTCAGTAGGCATAGTTACCATCTATCACCGTACAAGGTTATTGCAGTATTATTGACTGTATTCCCTATGCTATACATTACATCCCTCTGGCTTATTTATTTTATAACTGGAAGTTTGTTCCTCTTAATCTCTTTAGCCTATTTCACCTGCTGTGCCCCAACCCCTTTCCACTCTGGTAACCAACAGTTTGTTTCCTTTATCTGTGAGTCTGTTTTGTTTGTTTTTGTTTTTTAGATTCCACAAATCTTGAAATCGTACAGTATTTATCTTTTTCTGACCTATTTCTCTAGGTCCGTTCATTGTGATGAATGGCAAGATTTCATTTATCTTATGGCTTAATATTTTCATTGAATATATACATACCACATCTTTATCCATTCATCTATCAACGGACACTTAGGTTATTTCTCTAGGTTGGCTATTGCAAATAATGTTGCAGTGAACATAGGAATGCATATATCTCTTTGAATTGCTGTTCGTGTTTTCTTCGGGTAAATACCCAGAAGTGGAATTGCTGGATTATATGGTAGTTCTATTTTTAATTTTTTGAGGACCCTCCATACTGTTTTCCGTGGTGGCA
Source organism: Leptonychotes weddellii (assembly GCF_054177405.1). NCBI lineage: Eukaryota > Metazoa > Chordata > Mammalia > Carnivora > Phocidae > Leptonychotes > Leptonychotes weddellii. The sequence continues at coordinate 83,215,379 of NC_138373.1, forward strand.
GCACCAATTTACATTCCCACTTATGGTGCATAATGATACCTTTTTCTCAACATCCTCACTGACACTTGTTATTTCTGACGGGTGTGAGGTGGTATCTCATTGTAGTTTTGATTTCCATGATTTGTGATTGTGAACATGTTTTCATGTGTCTGTTGGCCATCTGTATGTCTTTTTTGGAAAAATGTCTATTCAAATTCTGCCCATCTTTTAATTGGGTTTTTTAAATTAAGTTGTATAAGTTTTTAAAATACTTAATTTGGTTATTAAACTGTTACAGGATGTATGATTTGCAAATATCCTCTCCCATTCAGTAGGTTGTCTTTTTGTTTTGTTGATGATTTCCTTCTCCTGCAAAACCTTTTTAGTTTGATGTAATTTCATTTGTTTGTTTTAGCTTTTTAGCTTTTTGTTTTACCTTGCCTGAGGAAAATGGTTCAAAAAATATTGCTAAGACTGGTGTCAAAGAGCTTACTGCTTATGTTTTCGTCTAGGAGTTTTATGGTTTCACATCTTATATTCAAGTCCTTAATTCATTTTGAATTAATTTTTCTGTATGGTGTAAAATAATGGTCCGGTTTCATTCTTCGGCACGTAAACTGCCCACTTTTCTTTCTTTTTTTTATTATTATTATTATTTTTAATTTTATTATGTTAGTCACCATACAGTACATCATTAGTTTTTGATGTAGTGATCCACGATCCATTGTTTTCATATAACACCCGGTGCTCCATGCAGTACGTGCCCTCCTTAATACCAATCACCGGGCTAACCAATCCCCCCTCCCCCCTCCCCTCTAAAACCCTGTTTGTTTCTCAGGTCCATAGTCTCTCATGGTTCATCTCTCCCTCCATTTCCCCCCGCCCATTTTTCCCTTCCTTCTCCTAATGTCCTCCATGTTATTCCTTATGTTCCACAAATAAGTGAAACCATAAGATAATTGACTTTCTCTGCTTGACTTATTTCACTTAGCATAATCTCCTTCAGTCACATC
>NC_138373.1:83216870-83273374 GCF_054177405.1 Leptonychotes weddellii
ATCTGCATAAAGGGACCTCAAAGTCTCTATGACTGTCCTAAAAGAACCCCTTATCTCCTGTAGCTACCGGGCCAAGATCACTGAATACCAACATTCTGCAAGTGGCTGAATTACAATGCAAACTGAACTCCCAGCCTTGCACAGACTCTTATGTTAAAGTTAAGGGCACTGATTAGGAAGAAGTGAGACTGCAATTAGGAAGGGAACATCTGGGCAGATTCCAATGAAGCAGGCAGGGGACCTTAAACCACTAAATTCTGCCATTCTCTATTGCCCTTCCTCCTCTTTCTCAGTCTCCTCTTGTCTGAATGCCTGTGATGGTCTTTCCTGAGAGAGTTGCCTTGTAAGGAAGGGATTGCTAAGCCCCACTAAAAATCTGCCTGCCACCTCTCAGTGCTTCAAGAATAGGAAGCCCTAGGGGCGCCTGGGTGGCTCAGTCGTTAAGCGTCTGCCTTCGGCTCAGGTCACGATCCCAGGGTCCTGGGATCGAGCCCCGCATCGGGCTCCCTGCTCAGCGGGAAGCCTGGTTCTCCCTCTCCCACTCCCCCTGCTTGTGTTCCCTCTCTAGCTGTCTCTCTCTCTCTGTCAAATAAATAAATAAATAAAATCCATAAAAAAAAAAAAAAAAAAAGAATAGGAAGCCCTAGAGAATGATGTACAAAAGTGTGACGCATAAAAAGACATGAAATACACCAAGAGCTGCACTTGCCAGTATATATAAGCATCCCTCATTTTATTGTGCTTCGCTTTACTGCATTTTGCAGATATTGAGCTTTTTAAGAAATTGAAAGTTTGTGGCAACTTGTGTTGAGCTGGTCTTGGGCGCCATTTTTCTAATAGTGTTTGCTCACTTCATGTCTCTATGTCACATTTTGGTAGTATTTGCAATATTTGAAACGTTTTCATTATTATTACAATTGTTATGATAATCTGTGATCAGTACTCTTTGATACTGCTATTGTAATTGCTTTGGGGAACCACAAACTACACCCAGATAGGACAGCAAACTTAATAAAAGGGGTACATGTTCTGATTGCTCCACCAACCAGCCATTCCCCAGTCTCTCCCATGGGCCTCCCTATTCCCTTGGGCACATCCCAACTGAAATCAGGCCAGCTAAGTTACCCTACAATGGCCTCTAACTGTTCAAATGGAGGAAAGAGTTGCCCATCTCTCACTTTAAATAAAAAACTAGAAGTGATTAAGCTTAGTGAGGAAGCCATGTCAAAAGCCAAGACAGGCTGAAAGCTAGGCCTCTTGAGCCAGTTAGCTGAGTTGTGAATGCAAGGGCAAAGTTCTGGAAGGAAATTAAAAATGCGACTCCAGTGAACACATGAAAGGTAAGAAAGCAAAACAGCCTTAATGCTGATATGGAGAGAGGTTTAGTAGTCTGGATAGAAGACCAAACCAGCCACAACATTCCCCTAAGCCAAAGCCTACTCCTGAGCAAGGCCCTAATTCTCTTCAATTCTATGAAGGCTCAGAAAGGTGAGGAAGGTGCAGAAGAAAAGTATGAAGCTAGGAGAGGTTGGTTCATGAGGTTTAATCTCTATAACATAAAAGTGTAAGGTAGAGAAGCAAGTGTTGATGTGTAAGATGCACTGAGTTATCCAAAAGATTTAGCTAAAATAGTTAATGAAGGTAGCTATAATAAACAACAGATTTTCATTGTAGACAAAATAGCTTTCTATTGGAAGAAGATGCCATGTAGGACTTTCATAGCTAGAGAGGAGAAGTCAAAGCCTGGCTTCAAAGCTTCAAAGAACAGGCTGACTCTCTTGGTAGGATCTAAAGCAGCTGGTGACTTTAAGTTGAAGCAAATGCTCATTTATAATTCCAAAAATCGTAGGGGAAAGAATTATGCTAACTCTACTCTGCCTGTGTTCTATAAGCCTGGATGATAGCACATCTGTTTATAACATGGGTTACTGAGTAAGCACACTGCTGAGCCCTAACGCTCAGGAAAAAAAGATTTCTTTCACTCACAATGCACCTGGTCACCCAAGAGCTCTGGTGATGTCCAGAGAGATTCATCTTGTTTTCATGCCTGATAACACAACATCCACTTGCAACCCATGGATCAATAAGTAATTTTTTACTTTCAAGACTTATTATTAACAAAATAGATTTCATAAGGCTATAGCTGCCTCAGATAGTGCTTGCTCTGATGGATCTGGGCAAAATCAACTGAAAACCTTTGGAAAGGATTCATCACTCTAGATGCCATTCAGAAAATTCATGATTCATGGGAAGAGGTTAAAATACCAACATTAACAGGAGTTTGGAAGAAGTTGATTCCAATCCTCATGGATGACAGAGGGTTCAAGATTTCAGTGGAGAAAGTCACTGGTGGAAACAGCAAGAGAACTGGAATTAGAAGTGGAGCCTGATGATGTGACTGAATTGCTGCAATCTCATGACAAAACTTTAAATGAGTAAAGAAAGTGGTTTCTTGAAATGGAATCTAGTCCCTGTGAAGATAGTTGAAAGGACAACAAAGGATTTAGAATATTACATAAACTCAGATGATAAAGCAGCAGCAGGTTTTGAGAGGACTAACTCCAATTTTGATAGAAGTTCTACTGTGGGTAAAATGCTATCACAGGTACAGAGAAATCATTAAAGGATTACCAAGATGGATGTGATTGAGCAAGAGGAGAAATGAGCAGCATCCAAAGACGAATAACAAGAATATGTGCCCTCTTTGGGGAAAGGATCAGTTGTGTTTTGTTGGGCAGCCAGAGAGATTTGGACGGCAGAAGTGAAACAGTGGGTTTATTTTCCAAATTTAAAAAGGTTAGTGTAAGGTCAGGCCTGGTGACCTCACTGGCATAGGGCAGCACTGGGCCCACAACTCTGGCTGCTGCCAGATATCCTTGGGGAAAGAGCAGAGTCTGCAGCTGCTCCAGACCCTGTGGGTTCTCCTTCAGCTTCTCTAAGTCCTCAGCCAAGCAGTATGAAACTCCGTGGGCAGGTACACTGGCTTTTTGGCAGGTCTCTTGCATCGTTCAAATTGGAGACTTTGAGGCAATGAGACTAATGCAGGTTCTGTTAAGAAACAGGATTCATCTTCATAGGCTGCAGTTTGTTTTTGCATTCCCCACTGTGTATCTGCCTTCTCTTCCTGACTGCTGGCTCTGCTGACTTCAGGCCCAGTGCCAAACACACAGGCAAACATACGCCAGGGAAGAGCTTGACCACTTCACATAATCACATAAGGTTAAATCCCTCTAGTAAATCCCTTACATCACTCAGAGTGCCTCTGCTTCTCTGATCAAGCCCTACCTGACAGAGAGCTTCCGATTCAAGATGGCAACACAGGAAGAGCCTGAACTTCATCTGCCCTGGGACACAGAAAAAAAGCCACAGTTTGAGAGGGAAACTAGAATATAAAAGAACCAGCCTTAGGACACTACCAAATGGTGGGGCAGCTCCGATCTGAGGGGCTGGCAAGTGCCATGGTTTACGTTCCCAGTAAACCATGATAGTACAGACAGGAGCAGGTTTCAGATGCCGTTGCTGGCCTGCTGCCTCAGTGAGCCCCGGGCCACACCAGCCCTGGATCCCCTGGGACCAGAAAAAAGAGCCACAGTTTAAAAGAACAACTAGAATATAAAAAATCCAGCCCTAGAATTCCACTAAATGGCAGAGAAGCTGCTGGAAATCTCTCTGGATTGGAGGGGCTGGTGAGTGCCAGAGTTTACATTCCCCTCCACCTTCATTATGTGAATGGGAGCACAGTCCAGGCACCCCAGCTGGCCTACTGTCTCAGTGAGCCCTGGGCCCCTAGCCCACATCATCCCAAGCCAACCTACCAAGGCAGCCACAGTGCGATGCATGCTAGGACACATCTGATCAGCACTCACTACAGCTACAGCCATCTTGGCGAAGTGATACAAAGCACCCTGGAACAATCCAGACCTACACCATATCGGCTCCAGATAACTTGCGAGGATACCATGGTGCACAGCACTCCAGGACCTCCTGGCTCATGCTCTCTTCCACTCCAGCCACCCTACAAGAGTGCCACTTGCACAGAGTGCCACAGGAACCCCTGGCTTGCATTCACCTTGGCTACTACTGCCCTGCCAGGGCACCCCCTACATGGAATGCCCTGGGACCCTCCCCCACACACACTCTGCCTCTGTTCCAGCAGCCCTGCCAAGATGCCACAAGTGTAGGTGCCTCAGCACAACCAGCTCATGTCCACTTCAGTCCAGCCAGGCACGCTCATGCTAAATATCCCAATGAAGCCTGGATTGTACCCACTTCAGCTTCAGCTCTCTTGCCAGGGCACCATCTGTATGGAGAGGCCTGAGACTGTCCCAGCCAATGCCCACATTAGCTCTGGCCATCCAAAGGCAGCACCAGCACAGGCTGCCCCAGAACTCCTGGCCCACACCAAAGCTCCAGCCAGCCAGTGAAAGTCACCAGGCACACAGTCTGCAGAGAGGACAACCATACTTAGGAGAAGTAGCTGTTCTACCTCATTCACAGAAATAAACACAGAAAGTCAAAAATATGAGACAGAGGCATATGCTCCAAACAGAAGAAGACAAAACCTCGGAAAAAGGACTAAATGAAATGGATATAGCAAATCTACCTAATGAAGAGTTCAAAGTAATGGTCATAAAGATGCTCACTGGAATGGAAAGAAGAGTGGATGAACTCAGTGAGAACCTCAACAAAGAGATACAAAATACAAAAAGAAACCAATTAGAGGTGAAGAATAGAATAACTGAAATTAAAAAAATATAGTAGAGGGAATAAAGAGATCACAGGATAAGATTAAGGGACCTCTGCAATAACCTCAAGCATAATAACATTTGCATTTATAGGGGGTCTCAAAAGCAGAGAAGAAAGGGGCAGAAAATTTATTAAAAGAAACAATAGCTGAAAACTTCCCTAACCTGAGGAAGGAAACAGACATCCAAGTTCAAGAAGCATACAGAGCCCTTAACAAGATGAACCCAAGGGGGGCCACATCAAGACATATAAAAATTAAAATGGCAAACATTAAAGATAAAGAGAGAGTTTTAAAAGGAGCAAGAGAAGCAAAAAGTTACATAGAAGGGAAACCCCATAAGGCTATCAGCTGATTTTTCAGCAGAAACTTTGCAAGCCAAAAGGGAGTGGCCTGATACATTCAAGGTGCTGAAAGGAAAAAATCCTGCAACGAAGAATAGTCTACCCAGCAAGGTCATCATTCAGAAATGAAGAAGAAATAGAGTTTGTGGACAAACAAAGGTAAAAAAGTTCATCACTACTAAACTGGCCTTATAAGAAATGTTAAACAGAATTCTTTAAGTGGGAAAGAACAAGCCATAATTACAAGTAAAAAAATTATGAAGGGAAAAAATTCTTATGAGTAAAATCAAACATACAGTAAGATAGTAGACAAATCACTTATAAAGCTACTATGGTTAAAAGACAAAAGTAGTGAAATCAATTTAATCTAAAAAATTAGTTAAGGGAAACTCACAAAATAAAGAGATGTAAAATATAACAACACACACATAAAATGTGAGGAAGGGCAGTAAAATTGAAGTTCTTTTAGAATGTGTTCAAACTTAAGTGACCATCAACTTAATAAAAATTGCTGTACACATAAGATGTTATATATGAACCTCTGGGTGACCACAAAACAAAAACTTCTAATAGATACGTAAATAATAATAATAATAAAAGAGCCAAGCATAACACTAAAGAAAGTCATCAATCACAGGAAAGAGAGCAAGAGATTAAGGAACAAAGAACTATAACAACCAGAAAACAAGTAACAAAATGGCAATAAGTACATCTCTATTAATAATTACTTTAAATGTGACTGGTCTAATTGTGCTCAAATCAAAAGACATAGGGTGACCGAATGTATACAAAAAAAAAAAAAAAAGACCCTTCTATATGCTGCCTATGACTCACTTCAGACCTAAAAAGACTTAATGACTGTGAGTAAGGACATGGAACAAGATACTCCATGCAAACAGAAACAAACTGGAATAGCAATAATTATATCAAACAAAATAGACTTTAAAACAAAGAGTATATTAAAAAACAAAGAACGAGGACACCTGGGTCGTTCAGTTGGTTAAGTAGCTGGCTCTTGATTTCGGCTCAGGTCATGATTTCATGGTCCTGGGATTGAGCCATGTCGACTCTGTGCTCAGCAGAAGTCTGCTTGGGGATTCTCTCTCTCTGTCCCTCCCCCTGTTCGCACATGCATAGGTATGCACGGGTGTGCACTCTCTGTCTTGCTCTCAAATAAATAAATAAATCTTAAAAACAAATACAAAGAATGGAATTACATGATGATGAAGAGATCAATCCAACAAGAGTATATAGCAATTGTGGGGCGCCTGGGTGGCTCAGTCGTTAAGTGTCTGCCTTCGGCTCAGGTCGTGCTCCCAGGTCCTGGGATCGAGCCCTGCATCGGGCTCCCTGCTCCACGGGAAGCCTGCTTCTCCCTGTCCCACTTCCCCTGCTTGTGTTCCCTCTCTCGCTGTGTCTCTCTCTGTCAAATAAATAAATAAAAATCTTAAAAAAAAAAAAAGAGTATATAGCAATTGTAAATAACTATGCACCCAACATTGGAGCACCTAAACACATAAAGCAAATATTAAGAGACACAAAGAAAGAAACTGATGGTAATGCAATAATAACAGGGGACTGGAACACCCCACTGACATCAACAGATAGAGCATCGAGACAAAAAAAAATCAATAAGGGTATAGTATCTTTGAATTACACATTAGAATGATGGAACTAGCATACATATAGAACATTCCATCCCAAAACAGCAGAATACACATTCTTTTCAAGTGCACATGGAACATTTTTCAGGATAAATCAACACGTTAGGCCACAAAAAAGCTACAATAAATTTAAGAAGATTAAAATCTTATCAAGCATCTTTTCCGACTATAACAGCATGAACCCAGAGATCAATTACAAGAAAAAAGAGGGTGGGGGAATAGGGAAAAAACCCACAAACACATGGAGCCTTAACAACATGCTACTAAACAACTAACAGTTCAACAAGGAAACAAAAGAGGAAACCAAAAACTACACTGAGACAATCGAAAATAAAAACACAATGGTCCAAAATCTTTGGGACACAACAAAAGCAGTTCTAAGAGGGAAATTTATAGCGCTAGAGGCCTGCCTCAAAAGTCAAGATAAATCTCAATCTAACCTTAATCTAAAGGAACTAGAAAAAGAAGAACAAAGTCCAAAGTTAGTAAAAAGAAATAATAAAAACCATAAGAGCAATAAATGAAATAGAGATGGCCTTCCCCCAAAAAAGGAAAAAAAAAAATCCATAAAACTAGTGGTTTCAATGAGCTGGTTCTCTGAAAAGATGAAAAGAGTTAATAAACCTTTAGCCAGACTCATAAAAAAAAAAAAAGAGAGAGAGAGAGAAGGGGGTGGGGGAAGAGAACCAAATAAAATTAGAAATGCAATAGTAACAACTGACATCACAGAAATACAAAAGATTATAAGAGGCTATTATGAAAAATTATATGCTAAAAAATAGTGCAAACTAGAAGAAATGGATAAATTCCTTGACACAACCTTCCAAAATGATCAGAAATAGAAACAGACCAATTATAGGTAACACATTTAAATCAGTAATCAAAACACTACCAATAAAGGCGAGTCCAAGACCAGATGAATTCACAAGTGAATTCTACCAAGCATTTATTTTTTTTTCTACCAAGCATTTAAAGAAGAGTTAATACCTATTCTCCTCAAACTATCCCAAAAAATAAACGAGAAAGTAAAGCTTCCAAATACATTCTACAGGGTTGGCATTATCCTCATACCAAAGCCACACAGACACTACAAAAAAAAAGAAAACTACAGACCACTATCCCTGATAAACATAGATGCAAAAGTCCTGAATAAAGTATTAGTAAAGCACATTCAACAATACACTAAAAGGTCTTTTACCGTAATCAAGTGGGACTTATTCCAGGGATTCAAGAATGGTTAAATATTCACAAATCAACCAACATGATATATACCACATTAACAAAATGAAGGATAAAAATCATATGATTATCTCAACAGATGCAGAAAAAGTATTTGACAAAATTCAACATCCATTCATAATAAAAACTCTCAACAAAGTGGATTTATAGGGAATATACCTCAACATAATAAAGGCCATATAAGATAAAGCCACAACTAACATTATACTCAAATGGTGAAAAACTGAGAGCTTTTCCTCTAATGTTAGAAAAGGCAGGGTGCCTGAGTGGCTCAGTGGGTTAAGTGCCTGCCTTCAGCTCAGGTCATGATCCCAGGGTCCTGGGATCCAGCCCCACATCAGGCTCCCTGCTCAGCGGGGAGTCTGCTTGTCCCTCTCCCTCTACCACTCCCCTCGCTCTCCACACTCTGTCTCTCTCTGTCTCAAATAAATAAAATATTTTAAAAAAGAAAAGGCAAGGATGTTCACTCTCACCATTTTCATTCAACATAGTACTGAAAGTCCTAGACACAGCAATCAATTAAAAAAAAAAAAAAACCAGGATAAATGGCATTCAAATTGGTACAGAATAAGTAAAACTGTCACTATTTGCAGGTGACATGATACTAACTAGAAAACCCTAAAAACTCAACCAAAACACTATTAGAAGTGACAAATGAACTCAGGCAAGTTGCAGGATACAAAATCAATATACAGAAATCTGTTGCACTTCTATACACTAATAATAATGTAGCAGAAAAAGAAATTAAGAAAACAATCCCATTTAAAACTGCACCAAAAAGAATAAAATACCCAGGAATAAATTTAACCATAAAGGTGAAAGACCTATATACTGAAAACTAGAGAACACTGCTAAAAGAAATTGAAGAAAGCACAAATAAATGGAAAGATATTTTCTGCTCCAAGATTGGAAGAATTAATATTATTCAAATGTTCATAATATCCAAAGCAACCTACAAATGCAATTTCTACCAAAATTCCAACAGTATTTTTCACAGAACCAAAACAAATAATCCTAAAATTATGGAACCACAAGGACAAAGCTGGACAATCCCACATTTCAAGATATACAACTGTAGTAATCAAAACAGTATGCTATTGTCACAAAAACAGACCAGATTGATAGAACAGACAAGAGACCCCAGAAATAAACCCACACTTACTTGGTTGCTCAATCTATGACAGTGGAGCAAGAATATACAATGGGGAAAAGATAGTCTCTTCAATAAATGGTGTTCAAAACACTGAGTGGCTACATGCAAATGAATGAAACTGGACCACTTTCTTACACAATACACAAACTCAAAATGGATTAAAGACCTAAATGTGAGACCTGATACCATATAACTCCCAAAAGAAAACAGAGACAGTAATCTCTTAGACACTGCCCTTAGCAACATTATCTAAGGATAGGTCTTCTCATGCAAGGAAAACAAATACAAATATTAACTATTGGGACTACATCAAAATAAAATGCTTTTGCACAGAAAAGGAAACCATCAATAAAACAAAGTAAATGATAGAAGATATGTGTGAATGATATATCTGATAAGGGATTAATATCCAAAATACATAAAGAATTCACACAACTCAACACCCAAAAAACCCAAACAATCCAATAAAAAATAGACAAAATACCTGAAAACACATTTTTCTAAAGATGGAGATGGCAAAAAGATACATGAAAAGATGTTCAACATCACTAATCATCAGGGAAATGCAAATCAAAACCACAATGGGATATCACCTCACACCAGTTCAAATGACATAATAGTAACAAAAACAAAGAAATAACAAGTGTTGACAAGGATGTGAAGAAAAAAGATCCTTCACACTCTGTGGTGGGAATGTAAATTGGTAGAGTTACTGTGAAAAATAGCATGGAGGTTCCTCAAAAAATTAAAAATAGAAATACCATATAATCTAGCAATTCTACTTCTGGGTATTTACCCAAAGAAAATGAAAATACTAATTCAAAAAGATATAAGGTATATTCGTTGCAGTGTTAGTTAAAATAGCCAAGATACGGAAGCAATCCAGTGTCCATCTATTGACAAATGGATAAAGAAGAGTGGTGTATATATATGCAATGGAATATTACTCAGCCATAAAAAAAGAATGAGAGCTTGCTATTTGAAACAAGATGGAAACAAGCTGTACCTAAGAGGTACAAGGCTAAATAAAATAAGTCAGAGAAAGACAAATACTGTATGATTTAACTTACATGTGAAATAATAAAAACAAACAGGGGCACCTGAGTGGCTCAGTTGATTAAGCCTCTGCCTTCAGTTCAGGTCATGATCTCAGGGTCTTGGAATCAAGCCCCACACTGGGCTCCCTGCTCAGCAGGGAGTCTGCTTCTCCATTTCCCTCTGCCTCTCCCCACAGCTTGTGCACGCTTGCTCTCTCCCTCCCTCTCTCTCTCAAATAAATAAAATCTGCAAACAAACAAAAAACTCTTAAATACAGAGAATAAACTGGTAGTTGCCAGATGGGAGGTAGGTAGAGAGAATGGTGAAATAGATGAAGGGGATTAAGAGATATAAACTTCAGCTATAAAATAAGTCACAGAGATGAAAAATACAGCTTTGAAATATAGTCAATAATATTATAATGATTTATGGTGACAGACAGTGACTACGCTTACCATGCTAAGCCCTGATTAATGGACAGAATTGAGGAATACGTTGTACTCCTGTAACATATATTAATTGTACTTCATTAAAAAAATAATAAAAACTCTTTGCAAACTAAAAATATTTGTTGAAAAATAATACATCTATATATTACAGTATTAATTTGAGTAGAGGGATTTGGAGTGATTTATATTTTCTACTTTGTGATTTCTTAGGTTCCTATAATTCTTAGAACCCTTTTGCATTGCTGGTGGGAATGTAAAATGGAACAGTGAGTATGGAAAATAACATGGCAGTTCCTGAAAAATTAAACACAGAAAGGGGCGCCTGGGTGGCTCAGTTGGTTAAGCGACTGCCTTCGGCTCAGGTCATGATCCTGGAGTCCCGGGATCGAGTCCCGCATCGGGCTCCCTGCTCAGCAGGGAGTCTGCTTCTCCCTCTGACCCTCCCCCCCTCTCATGTGCTCTCTCTCTCTCTCAAATAAATAAAATCTTAAAAAAAATTAAACACAGAAATACCATGTGATTCAGCAATTCTACTTCTGGGTATATACCCCAAAGAACTGAAAACAGAATCAAACACGTTTGGACTCCAATGTTCATAGCAGCATTATTCACAATTGCCAAAGATAAAACAACCCAGATGTCCACTGACAAACTGATAAACAAAAGGTGATATACATATATACACTGTAATATTACTCAACCTTAAAAAGAAAAATGTTACAAATGGATGAAGCTCAAAGACATTATGCTAAGGGAAATAAGCCTGACACTAAAGGACAAATATTGTGAGTCCACTTACATGAGGTAATCAAATTCATACAAACAGAATATGAATAATGTTATCAGCAATTGGTGGAAAGGAAATAAGGGGGCATTATTATAAAATGGGCACAGAATTTCAGTTTGGAATGATGAAAAAGTTCTGGAGATGGATACTGGTGATGGTTATACAATAATGTGAATTGCTGCCATTGAACTGTATACTTAAAATTAGTTAAAATGGTCAATTTTGGTATGTATGTTTTACAATAAAAAACAACTCACAAAACATCATTTCAATAATCAGAATTTTTAAAACAAATATTTTTATAATTTATGTTTCTTTATTTTTATTAAAACTTCCCTGTTATGGGGCGCTTGGGTGGCTCAGTTGGTTAAGCGACTGCCTTCAGCTCAGGTCATGATCCCGGAGTCCTGGGATCGAGTCCCGCATCGGGATCCCTGCTCACTGAGGAGCCTGCTTCTCCCTTTGACCCTCCCCCACTCATGTACTCTCTCTCTCTCTCTCATTCTCGCTCTCTCAAAATAAATAAATAAATCTTTAAAAAAAAAAAAAAAAAAACTTCCCTGTTAGAGCAGTTTAAGGTTCACAGCAAAACTGAGAGGAAAGTACAGAGAAAAATTTTTTTTCAAAGACCATGCAATTAGAAACAAAACAGAATGTACTATAAAATGTAATCATTTTCACTAACCTGAAATGGATGCCATTCTAAAACTGGAGATCCAAACGTCTTTCTAAAAATGAAAGAAAAATCACAGCAATATTTTTTAAACCATACTATATTGGATAATGCCTAACCAACAATAATTTTTCACTACTAAGCATGAAAAATGTTACAAAGTAAATTATATATTGTAGTGACTTTTATACCTTTATTATTTTTTTAATGTAGGCTCCACACCCAGTGTGGAGTCCAACACAGGCATGAACTCATGACCCTGAGATCAAGACTTGAGCTGAGATCGAGTCAGATGCTCAACGGACGAGCTACCCAGGCGCCCCCACTGTAGTGACTTTTAAAATAAGGACTATGTGATTATTCCCACACTGATTTTTATGGAGAATTCTCTAGATTTCAGAGAAGTGTCCAAAAATCACAAAAACAAGTATAACATCAGTAACACTTATATACCACATACAAAGTGATTAGCAAAAAAGAGCAAAGCTTTGAAGCTAAAGAGTGGTAGCAGTAAATTTTTGTATGATCTTAGCAGTTAAACAACCTGTTCCTCTTAGCCTCTTTCCTGATCTCTAAAATTGGGATGATAAAACCTATCTTATAAATAAGAGATTCAAATGCCCCACATTAGGAAAATCCATCCACATAAAAACTTAAATTAATCATTAAACATTTTACTGAATACCTGCTTAAAGAGTTACAATTTAGGTTCAATCTTAAAAGAGGAACTGGTATTCTATAGAAGGATTAGATTTCAGGAGAGAATATGAAAAGGTCAGAAGTGGGGGAAACACATGATATGTAATTAAGGAACTCTAAATACCTCTGAATGACTAAAATTTAAGAGCACACATGAGCAAGTGGAAGGAGAGGAGGTTTGAGGGCAGGAACTTCTCACTATATAAGCTGCTTTACAACAACATAACTCTGAGCTTCCTTCCATGTTTTGGTCTGAACGCTCCTGGTTTGCAAACTGTCTTCTTGGTGTGTGCACAATACTACTTCAATGATTCACTGGTTTTAGTTTTACTTCTGTTATTTCTAAACTTCTGACAATTTATGGTATAAAAATGGGATCCAAAGAAGATACCCCCTCCCATCATCCCCCTCAACTCTGAGGCCCCTATGGTGATGGAACAGATAGAGTCCACTGAGTTCAATGCTTTCTCAATGACCCTAGAGTCTGAAGGTAAGTCTCTCCTATATTTGAGCTCTGTTCCCTACATCTTGAACTGACTTTAATTTGCATACTACATTTATTTGTTGAATCTTCTTGATGAATCATCCTATTCTGTTCAAAAGGGAGGAGGGCAGGGAAACACATGGTTGGTTCCCTGTGTTTTAGAACACTTTTTGGAAAACTGGGTCCCTCATAGTTAAGAACTCTTAGGGAATCTAAAGGCAAAGATGGGTTTCACCTGGTCTATGGACCAGGATTTTGTGCCTTTTTGGAAAATGGGTGAACTTGTGGAATTGTAGTGGCCACCATAGGGCAACTTCAACTTAGAGAAGTGGATCTTGAGCTATGCCTTTGACACGAGAGGATTTCAAACCTCTCAGTGACAATGGAATGCATTCTTTGATTGATAAGCAGAAACTTCTAAAAGACAAAATGACTGCAAAAAGAGCTTTAAAAGATCCTTAAAGAAGCGCCCGGGTGGCTCAGTTGGTTAAGCATCTGCCTTCGGCTCAGATCATGATCCCAGGGTCCTGGCATGGAGCCCCACATCAGGCTCCCTGCTCAGCAGACAGCCTGCTTCTCCCTCTCCCGCTCCTCCTGTTTGTGCACTCTCTCTCTATCAAATAAAAAAAATCTTTAAAAAAACAAAAAAATAAAAAATAAAAGATCCTTACATCATGCAAACAAACAAACAAAAAAACTTTACTGGAAAAAACCACTTTGCTATACAAGCAGTAACCTCAACTTAGTCCATTTGCCAGAAACACAATTTGGATCCAACTGTTCTTTTATAAACTAGTGAGTTTTGCATTATTATGTCAGCTCAAGACTAAATTTTTTTAAACAAAAGCTGTAAGATCTGTTTGCATCTATCTGTATATTTATGTATGTCTATGTATGCACATTACAGAGGTATGATATTTTTCTAATTCAGATGGTATTGCCAAAACTAATGTGTAATGAGCTCTTATTTAATTGGCTTAAAGAAAAATAAGCACTTATAAAGTAAGTATTCTTGAAACCCTCAGAAACATAAAAACTAACCCAAATGTTTTTCAAGTTCACATGACCTGACATAACCTTTGAAAAGTAAAACCTAGTTTAAGTTTGTTGGTTTAATAAAAGCAAGCATGTCTTCAAAATCCGTCAACAAGAAAAATAATTTAGTATGATGGTTAGCTGTTTAATGTCTAATCCAAGCATAATTGTTAAAAACAAATAATTTAAACAAATGTAAATAACAGAAAAGTTTGTACCAAGTTAAACTAAATAATGAATATTCTTGAATACCTAACTCATGTCAAAATGAGATAATATACTGAATCATTAAATACTAAACATAAGTTTACCTAGTTTGGGCTTTTTTTTTCTGTACAGTATTATAGTATTACTAATATTTTATTTAAGGAAACTAATTTTATTTAAACTTATACTGAAATAAAACTATACATTACTACCAAAAATGGAAAAAAAACAAAAAAACAAAAAACCTGTCACCTGCTGGAAGTAAAACATAACCACATCTATAACTGTAATAAACATAAACCAATGATATTTTTGCCTGCTGGGGTCTGGAGCTTGGGGATTGCTCTTTTTGTTAAAATGAATCATTAGCAGGTATAAAAGAATTACTAAGGACATACAACCTCAACTAATAATTTTTCCCTGAAGCTAATAAGGATTAAAAAAAAGTTAAAAAGGAAACAATTATTGCTATATGATTCAATATACTTTTTATCATGTCTGGGTGCCAACTAAAATTGACCTCGGTAAATCGGTGTTTTGGAAATGCCATTTAAACCCATTTAAGTTTGCTCTTTGAATGGATTCCTGTCATGGTTATCTATCAGTACTACTACACTGACTCAAATCTACCTGAGAACTCAAATCTATCATTAGAATGAATGGTTTTTATTAAGCATCTCCCTTGTACTACTATGCAAGGTTCTTATTTATGTTTAATTTCTTTTTTCTATTTTTTATTATGTTATGTTAATCACCATACATTACATCATCAGTTTTTGATGTAGTGTTCCATGATTCATTGTTTGCATATAATTTCTACTTCCATTTGCATCATCTGCTACAAGGTAACCTAAATCTAGTTCTTCATCTTCTAGCAAAACTCTCTGAATAAATTCAAGCTATGCCAATTATCCTTTCATTTATCAGAAATCACTATATTCTATTGGCACCTCCCAACATTTTTACCCTACCCTGGCTTGCTTACACAGCCTTTAAAGAGTCACTCAGGCTTTAGTAGCCTAGGATTCATCAGAACAACCCCAACTTTTGGCTTTTTAATTTTTACAGAGAGATAAAAGATACTTGGGTCTATTAATAACTATGTCCTTTGCCACATTAAAAAACGATAAAAAAATGTATGTCTCTAAAAAGTTTTGGTAACTGTGTATTTATAAATTTGCCAGTCCACAATTGCTTACTTCTTGGTTTTTACTAGGAACTAAAGATTATAAGAGTTAAGAATTCTAATATATGTAATTAAAGCTACTAGAAATAATAAGGATGAAAGAAAACAATGTATATGAAAAGTAGTTGAAGAAAATAGAACATGTTTTTTGGACAAGGAAAGATATGAAGAATATGGGTTTTGTTGTTGTTTTGGTAAAGGAAAAAGGAAAGTAATTTTGTCTGTAAGTAAAATGATAATTCCAGAATGAGAGAGGAAAAAGATGAAATAAAAACTGGATGGATATAAAAAATTGTAGAGGACGCCTGGGTGCCTCAGTCGGTTAAGCATCTGCCTTCAGCTCAGGTCGTGATCCCAGGGTCCTGGGATCCAGTCCCACATCGGGCTCCCTGCTCATTGGGCAGTCTGCTTCTCCTCCCTCTACCACTCCCTCCTGTTCATGCTCTCCCGTGCTCTCCCTCTCAAATAAATAAATAAATAAAATCTGTAAAAAAAAAAAAAAAAAAAGTTGTAGAAGGCTTATGGAAAAGGAATCGAGAAAGGAATTTTATGTGTGGTCTAGCTAAGACTCAAATGGATTTAAGTTAAGTTTTGTAAAACTATTCCTACAAAAGTGCTTCATCTCCAAAGAGATTCATGGAAAAAGACTCTGACAAGTACAGGTTTCTGTTAATTTTAAAATCCTAACACTGAACTGGGTAAGAATGTTTAAAAGTCTAGTGGAAAACTGATTCATAAAGTTATTAATCCAAGATGAAGCAGAACAAGAATTACAGGAGACTCAATGAACTAATGAAGATGATTATAATTTTTTATGACTTCACTTAAAACATTGATGGTTCTTCAATGTTTTGTTTTCCAGATTTAAAAGGCTCCATTTCTCCTCTCTTTTAAGCTATCTATAGCTTACAATTCAGTAAAACCTACTTTTGTAATCAACAGGTGAAACATTTATCTTTTTTTCTCTACTTGATCCCGCCAGAATTTAGAAACTCTTATTATTCTTATTTTTTATGACAATATATGTATTTATATAACCTCGATCTGATCTCCTTGTAATAGGACACAATTAGACAATTCTTAGCTTGGCTGCTTAGCCCAAAGAGCCTTGAAAAGGTCAATCTAAGATTCTTTTTCTTCCTCTTTTTAAGATTCTTTTTTAATTTAATTTTATTATGTTATGTTAATCACCATACATTACATCATTAGTTTTTGATGTAGCATTCCATGATTCCTTGTTTGTGTATAACACCCAGTGCTCCATTCAATATGTGCCCTCCTTAATACCATCACCAGACTAACCCATCCTCCCACCCCCTTCCCCTCTAAAACCCTCAGTTTAAAATAAATAAATAAATAAATAAATAAATAAATATCAGTTTGTTTCTCAGAGTCCACAGTCTCTCTTGGTCTCTCATGGTACTGGCACAAAAACAAACACATAGATCGATGGAACAGAATAGAGAGCCCAGAAATGGACCCTCAACTCTATGGTCAACTAATCTTCAACAAAGCAGGAAAGTATGTCCAATGGAAAAAAGACAGTCTCTTCAACAAATGGTATTGGAAAAACTGGACAGCCACATGCAGAAGAATGAATCTTTTCAAGATTCTTTATGAAAAGTTCCACGAAGGTTTATATGATCACTATTTTTGCTGCACTTATGTAAATAATCAGGCCAAATTTATTGAAACTAGATTCAATTTGCAAACAAATTAGTCTAACAGTAGTTATCTTGATAGAAATGGGATGTTTATAGAGAAAAACTATGTTTCAGTAATACACCTTTCTGGATATCAGATTCTACTGCTGTTAACTGTCCTTAAGGTTTTATTTTCTACTTATAAACTGGACCAGATCCTGAATTCTTCTAGTTTCCTCCAACATTTGGCTAGAACTCTCCAAACTCTCCAGAACTCTCCAAACATTTCCAATTTCCTTCCACTCTTCTGACTTGGAATCAATATCAAAATAAAATGGCCCTTTTCTCAAAGCCATGCAAGCTAAAGCTGGACAACTGGATATAAGCTTCAGAGAAACCACCAAAAGAGCTCATGTGAGGAGGACAATGTGCCTATGCTCAGAGAGATCACCAGAGATATTCAAACTGCAAACCAGGAGAATCTGTCAGATTGTCACTCTTGCCCTCACTCCTTCTGAAGATAATTTGAACACATCTAGAAATTTTCTCAAATGGCTTCTCGCTAAACTCAAGACACTGAGTTTATAATTTTCTTGAATATTAATCTTTGTTTTTCTTTTGTTTCCACAGAAATATTTCTCATTAAATTATCTGACTGTCTATACCTCTCACACCATACAGAGGCCGAATTTAGGTAGAAATTCACCTGCTACCTGCCTCCTAAAATAAAACATCCTTGCCTTCATCCAGGCCTAAGTCATCATGAAGATGTGATTGTTAATACATCATGTTATGCCTATGTAAATACCTTTTAAAAAATTGAAACCCAGTTGATTTATTTAGTTGGTTAAATGTTGGCATCTGGGAATTTCCTCTGGGAATTTTTCAGTCCTTGGCTATTGTTCTCCTTAAATCATATTTACCTCTCTAATGCGCTGCACACTCTCAAGGGTTTTAAAGACCTGTCAGCAGCCTCTCAGGCCAAATGGTACCCATCAGGATCAGACAACTGGATGAAATCGACAACATAAATGATGAAGAAGGTGACTACAGGGCCTGAGCCTGATGACTCAATTAATGGCAACAGCAAAAATGTGATTCTTCAGCCTGAGTACCTCAACAAAGGAAACTGAAAATACTACTACACTGGTTGATCAGAATAACCAAAAGGGGGTAATTGTTAAAATAAAAAGCAAACCAGTCTTGAAAATTCCCTGAGCAGACAAAATCAGTTTAGTCAAACAAAGCTCAAATGAGTTTATTTTGTGAGACTAACTTGACTCAGATAATTTCCTTTTTATGCCTCCAGAAATCATAAGCAAAACTTAAACTGTTTCCCAAGGTTGATATGAAGTAACCACTAACCAATTACCTGTCACTTAAGAAAATATTAATATTCTAATCACTGTGAAGAAAAAATAATCACAGACTTCTTACTACCTAAGTCGCTTTGTAAAAATACCAAAAGCCTCATTCCCGTTTTGGCTTGAATGCTCCTGGTGCCACAGTTGTCTCTTTGGTGTGTGCACAATAAACTTT
The DNA here is from genome assembly GCF_054177405.1 of Leptonychotes weddellii. Classification (NCBI taxonomy): domain Eukaryota; kingdom Metazoa; phylum Chordata; class Mammalia; order Carnivora; family Phocidae; genus Leptonychotes; species Leptonychotes weddellii. The sequence goes on from NC_138373.1 coordinate 83,235,755, forward strand.
TACTTTTAAACTACTACTTCAGTGATTCATTGGTTTTACCTCTGCTATTTCTGAACTTTTGACAGCACCCACAGTAAATATTTCACGAAGTCACAGTCAGTCATTGATACTGGAGTAAATACCACTGAGGTACCACAGGCTAAATCAGACACACGTCCCCCTCTCCCCACCACCTGCGTTTAGAAAACAATAGCAATGTAATAATACCCTCCACTATGCTTATGCGTCCCCCGATGGTGACTGCCTATATACAGACTCTGGTAACCAAGCTTCCTGCATAGAAAAAGGCTGGAGATAAAAAGAGAGGGGTAGGCAGTCCGACGTGCCCCTAAAGGACCAAGTTCCATCAGAGATGGGCGAGGATTAACGCCCGTTTCTCTCCTGCCAATATACTGGTGAACGGAAGTGATCCGCGATAGACCGGCCTCACCCTCAGGAAGGAAAAGAAAAAATTAGCCCTTTCAAAGCAGATTTACCCCAGAACCTCTCCCCAAGGGGTTAAAGAACCCCTTCACCCCACTCCAGCCCAGCCGCCTCATTCTCTGACCTCAAAGCGCCGGCCATCGAGACAACTACTTACACTTTTCAGCCGCTCTCCAATGAAAACTTCCCGCCACCAGTCTTTCCTTTTTCTCCAGCCGCGAGCATCCGCCCTTCCGGTTAAGTCTCCTCAACCAATTGCAAGTAACACCCTTCTCTAATTGGTGAAGGGGTGTGGCCACGATGTGCGTCACCGAACAAGACTACGGGTGACTGGTTGATATTGGGGGCTGGATTAGCCAATGGGAAGCGGTCTTGAAGCTGGGGTAGGGGCCGCTGCGTGTTTCCGGAAGACGTGGCGGCTCTCCCCTGGGCTGTTTCCCGGCTTCTTTTCTCCCGACTTTGCTTCACGCCCTGGGCGCCCCGAGGTGCTGTCGCCGCTGCCCTCACTACTGCAGCCATGATCTCCTTAACAGACACCCAGAGTAAGCACTCGCCCCGGGATCCCCACCTGGATCCTCGCACACTGTTGCTCGAGCTCATCTCGCCCGCCCCTCTGTCCGGGTCAATGAATGAAGCTCCGCGTTGGGGGCGGCGGCCTGCGGGACTGAGCTAGGGATGCGGGGCGCGGAGGGCTGCCTTGAGGGGGCGGGAGCTGGATTTGCAGTGGCAGACCTGGATTGGGAAGAGGGTCAGTGGGATCTGGGGAGACGCCCGATCTGGGGAGGGGGAAGTCTTTGCTGAGTGTCTGTCTTGCGCCAGGGTCTCGCCGCTCCCACTCACAGTAAGAAGGGCGCTTTGTTCCTGCAGGTGGCCACAAGAGAAAGTTTGATGCGCGGTGCCCGTGGTTCACCCTTGGGGATGTTTGTGCACATGACAAACTTGGGGTCCTCTACAAGTTACTGGCCGGTTGTTTGGGAAGCGGTATTTTAAGTGTCATCTATTACAGGTTTTGGGGGTTTTTTTGTTTTTTTGTTTTTTGGGTTTTTTAAATATGCTTACACTTAAATATTTTGAATATTTCGCCTTTTTGCCACCTCTGGAAATGACCTTCCAAAGATTCTTTGAATTCACTTTTCTACCACCTAATGTTTCCGCAGGAGTAAAAAGCCACCTTGTGTTCAGTTAAACGATTTCTTTCCTTAATATTGTATAATGTGCTTTGTGGCCTGTTTTATTATTTTAGCATCTCTTTCTGCCTACCACAGAGTTCTCCAGGCCTAGCTTATGTCTAAGGTTAGCATTGCTATCTGTTTCCTTTTCTCTTTCATTATAACACTCCTACTTTTTTTACCCTTTGTCAACCTTAATCTTAGTATTTACATATCTGCCCAACCCTGTGGGTCCTATCTTTTAATGGTCATGATAGTCTTTTTGTCTCACTTTGCTTTATCCGCTATGATCTTCGTTTCTTATTCTGCTTCACTTACTTTGATTTTCAAGATTTTAAGAACTAAACAGTCTATTAAAAATAGAATTTCATTTTAAGTGCCCTATTTTAAAGTGGAGTCTTAAGGTTTGAAGTCATGGCTGACTTGAACTTGACAGAACTTCTAAGGTCTTCTGTATACACTACCACCCCAATCAGGCTCTTCTTCCTGTGGTTGGATGGGTCTGCACCTTGGAGCCACCTGCACTGGCCCAGGAAGGGTACCCAATTTGGTCTATTGGCCTGTTCTGATCAGAAGACACATAAAGTCCTTTTTTTTTTAACTGTTATAATAGAAACTAGCAAAGGCATCTTCTTTCATTTTACCAAGTACCTTCATATAAATAATTACACTGAATTTTTATAAGAGCCCTATAAGGCAGGGAAAAGTATATCTCTTTTATAAATTAAAAGAGGCTCAAAAGAAACTCAGTGTGTGGTTATAAAGAAAGTGACAGAAAGAAGGCTTGATCCCAGGTCTGCTGGCTCAGAAACTTTTGTGTTCACTGTACCCTACTAAGAAAACTGGATATAAATTTTATTTGAGATCTGTCTTAGAATGATGTAGTTCTTTCATAGCAAGAATAGATACAACAGTAGATAATTTATCCTACAGAATTATGCATTTTTTTTTGAGAGATTGTGTAGGATATTCAGAGTCTCTTGTCTTTGTGATAGTGTTCTGTTCCTCTTGATTGAATCCCAAACTTAAAATTAGGTTGTCCAAGAAAATTAGAATTGTATACCTAAATTGCTAGAATTTGTTTCTAATTCTACTAATTAGAGAAAGTACTTAATCTCTACACAGCTTTTCTAACTGTGAAGGATTATTACTTCTCCTTTCTATCTAAGTCTAATTATTACATAGATTAAAAATCTGAACTATTTATCCTTTGCATAGAGATTTTCTTCTATTGAAGACTTCTTACAGGGACAAGTGCCTGATTTACATTCTTCCAAAATGCAGAACAAGGGGATTGAGTTGGAATATGGGCAGAATAGGGATCATTCTCCTTCATTAAATTGATGAAGAAGATGAAATTATATTCTTCGTTGCTCATTTGCCAAATGTTTTAGGTAGGACAGTGGATTGGAACACAAAATGGTTAGTGAAACAAAAGCTCTTTGGATTTCAAATGGTGTTTGTGTGTGTGTTTAACTACAGAAATTGGCCATCATTCAAGTGATTTGCCAAGATTATTCTGGGATTCTGATTCTGGGAGAGGGTGACCAAGCACTGAACAGAATAAAAAAGCAATTCATAATTGTTTTAAGGGGTTCTATAATAGCACTCTCCCCACCCCCCTCCATAAAAACACAAGATTTATTGAGGGGAACAGAGTAGGGTAGTTCCCATGCTGCCTCTAGATCTTTACTTCATTATGTCACATTGCCTGAAATCCGACCATGATGTTCAGTTGAGTTGTTCAACTTGGTTGATGTTCCGTTGAGTTCTTTATTATGAAATTTTCTGTTTTTTAAAAGGTACAGTAGGAGAGAGAAAACTAATATTAAAATTTTCAACTAAGATATCAAAATGCTAATAGTGATTGCTATTGGATTAAGCATCTTTCCTTGTAAAATTTCCACAAAAAGTTTTTTTCTTATTTTAGACAAATTTTATTGAACTGCTTTTATCAGATTGTTCTTTGAAAAAAAAAAAAAACCCACATACGTAGGCAAGAGGAATGCAGATTGGATAGTTGCACCAGAGAAAGATAAATTTATTTTACTGGGTATGATTCCGGTGGTGAGCGGGCAGCTCTGTGTAGGGCTTTATTAACCAGAGGGCTTATGAATGCTTAGGCACAGGGAAGATGGGAATTCGGGAGATGAGAAAGGACACAGTGAGGCCAGTGAGAGACTTTTGGCCCACTTAGGCCGGGAAATAGTTGGCAACATCATGCCAGTACCAGTTCTGGCAAATATGTTACAGGCAACTGTCTCCTCCTAGGTTTACACTGGATGAAATAGTCCAAATGTTTTGGTGCCCATGTTACAGTTGTAAGTTGCGGAGTCCAAAAACTGAGTTTGAATTCTAGCCTGACTCCCCACAACCACCACTCTTCTTGCCCAACCGCCTGTGGGCCCCCCCTCCACCGCACATACATACATACATTTGCTGATTCTGTGAGCAAGGGTAAGTTACAAATCTCTTGAGTCTGTGAAATATTGGGCTGGTGCTACTTTTCACCTCACAGTTCGGTTAAACATTTCAGTGAATGTGAAACCATATCCAGATACTGTCTTTTTTCACTGCAGTCAATTTTTAATACTTCTACTAACACCTACTTAGTTGTTAGATGAGAAACTAACCCATTAAACTTGATGCTAACCCATTAAACTTGATCCTAAAGATACTTCCCCCAGAAGTTCAGTATGCTCCAGTGTCCTTGAGTTTCATTTAATCAAACATATTTAACCTGAAAAAAAAAAAAAATCCTGTAGAAAGCAATATGATGTAATAGTTAAGCACAGGGACTGAGTTCAAATGCTTAACCAGAAGTGTGACTCTAAGCAAAGTCGTTTCTCTAAACCTCAATTTCCTCCATCTCTAAAAGGATGTAATCACACCTAGCTTGCAGTAGTATGGGAAGGATTAAGTTATATAAGGTATGTAAAGCACCCCATAATGGATAATTCATGGCAAATTATCAGTACATAGTAGGTGTACTTCCATATAATTTCCTTCTGATGAACAAACATCTCAAAATTTTGGGGGCGCCTGGGTGGCCAGTCCAACTCTTGATTTCAGCTCAGGTCATGATCTCAGGGTCATAAGATTGAGCCCTTCTTCCGGCTCCCCAGTCAGCACGGAGCCTGCTTGAGATTCTTTGCTCTCCCTCTCCCTCAGCCTCTCCACCCACCCGCGCTCTCTCTCTCTCTTGAATAAATAAAATCTTGAAAAAAAACTCAAAATTTTTATGTAATCATTAGGATAATTTATGAAAAGGTAGAAATTAGTCATATACAAATCACTCAACTGCCAGTGACTAAATCCTAACTACTAAGTAGTTATACAATGGAATTTTGCTTGTTCTTTTGTCCATACTTTCCTCTAGGAAATTATGTCTGACAGCTAAACAGTTATTTTGGTCAAGTCTCTTAAGGGATGAAAGTATTAGCCTCACATTTTCATAGGATTTTGTGTCTGTGGAATACACTAATGTATATTTATATGCCAGGACCTGAATTCTTTTAGACTAACTTTGGGGAAAAAGGTAGTTGGAATGGAAGGCAATAGTTAACTGTAAATTGAGGAGGTGGGAAATGTAGAAAAATATATGATAGAAGTTTTCAACTCATCAGAACATTTTACAAGGCTTAAATTTTTTTTTAAGTAGCTGTGACCTAGGTTTTGGCTTTCTGGAGCCGAGGCCAAAAAGTTAAGTAACAGATCAGAAATCATTAATAGTGTATTTAGAATTGGGTTTCCAAAAATATGGTGGTTTCTGCTCTTGTTTCATTATTTCATGCAGATAGTATGTATCTGGGTAAAATAAGGATTGGTAAGTATTTCCTGAAAGCAAAACTAAAATAATCAAAGAGGTGACTTAGTGGCTTATGCTTTTAGCACTAACAGAAGTTAAGAATCCTCAGACTAAAAAGATAAGACCAAGAGAATGTAAAGGTAATAAAATTATGAGTTTTATATAAGGATGAACATAAACTTCAATGCTTACACTTCATTCACCACCGTATACTCGGTACCTAGAAGAGATGCTGGCATCTAGGAGTTGATCAACTGTTCTTTGTTTTTGAATGAAAAGAGTAAAACCCCAGCATATTAAAATATTAAGTAAAACTGTTCTTTGAAACTTTTGGAGAGCTGATATTAGGACTTAGACACTAAGTGTGTGAATGGATTCATGGTTTAGATAATTTATAGAAGATAAATTCATATAATCAAGAAGTTAAAAGTGATGACTAACCTCTTGAAAATTAACTTTTGAGGAGACAACATGATTCTCAAAATATTGCCCTTGTGAGAAGCAGTGTATCATCGAGTGAAGTATATTGTGCTGACCTATGGTAGCATTTCCACTGGGTTAAAGAAGGAATTAATTTAAGAGGAGAAAGAAGTAACTCTAGATGTTGTGCATATAAATAATAGTCCTAGGATATGAAAGGAGATAAATAGTAAAAGAAAACCCATATATTTATGTCTGATGCCAGAGGCGTTCTTGGGAGGGAAAAAATATATAATCAAAGGTTTAAAATCCTGATTATCTTCCTCTATCATGCATATGTTTATGAGAAGTGCTATCTCTCATATAAGGATTAGAGATTTCCATTTATATTTTAAATTTTGAAGTTATTTGCTGATGTTAGTTTAATTTATTATAGATGTTAATAAATGTCATAAAATTAATCTGCAATGGTGGGGACCTATTTTCTTATATCAGCCAAAAGAAAAACTGAAAAATTTTCTTACTTAGTTTACCGGGATCTTAATGTAACTTTTATTTTTCTCTACCCTTAACTATATAACTTATATTGCAGAAATTGGAATGGGATTAACAGGATTTGGAGTGTTTTTCCTGTTCTTTGGAATGATTCTCTTTTTTGACAAAGCACTACTGGCTATTGGAAATGTAAGTTTTTCAACATATATTTTAACTAAATTCATAAGGAAACTTTAATTACAAATGAATTATTGCCTGCTATTAAATCGGGGGGAAATAATTCACTGTTACTCATGTAAAGATTCCTATTATCTTCTCTGTTTACATCAGAAATAAAACCTGTTCAGGCCTGGGTGGCTCAGTTGATCAAGCACCTGCCTTCCACTCAGGTCACGATATCAGGTTCCTGGGATCGAGCCCGCATCATCGGGGGCTCCCTGCTCAGTGAGAAGCCTGCTTCTCCCTCTCCCTCTGCTTCTCCTCCTGCTTGTGCTCGCTCTCTTTCTGTCATAGAAATAAAATCTTTTAAAAAAATTTTAAAAAAAAACCTGTTTAAGTAAAAGGTAAACACTTAAAGAGGTTTTTGAGTGACTACTCTGTTGAGTGTTTGATATGTAATACACAATAGATTAAATCAAGGCTGCCTTTAGATAGGAGTTCAAAATAGATGACTTGGTAGTCCCCATGTCTTGGTAAATTTATTAATATGTTTGACTTAAAACATATGACTTGAAACATTTGGTTCAATAGCATAAAATAAACAGATTTTTAAAAACCATTTAAACCTCTTAATATGCCTGTATATTAACAGTCAGCTTGCTGAGAAAGGTATATGTGTTGTTTATTTGGAATGTGTACTTTGTTGTCCATGTGTGAAGGTTGTGCAAGAGTTCTAGAAATAAATCATAACCCTTTTAAGAAGACAACAAAGTTACTGAATAATATTAAATATATTTGAAATGTATATTACCATAGAGCTTTTTTTTTTTTTTTTTAAAGATTTTATTTATTTGACAGAGAGAGACACAGCGAGAGAGGGAACACAAGCAGGGGGAGTGGGAGAGGGAGAAGCAGGCTTCCCGCGGAGCTGGGAGTCCGATGAGGGGCTCGATCCCAGGACCCTGGGATCATGACCTGAGCCGAAGGCAGGCGCTTAACGACTGAGCCACCCAGGCGCCCCTGAAATGTATATTACCATAGAGCTTTTAATTGGAAATTAGAAAATATAAAGGTTAACAAAACTATTCAGAATTGGTATTTTTTTTTAAAGATTTTATTTATTTATTTATTTATTTACTTGAGAGAGAGAGAGCACGTACGAGCAGGGCAGAGGGAGAGGGGCCAAGCAGACTCCCGGCTGAGCAGGGAGCCTGACACAGGGCTTGATCCCAAGACTCTGGGATCATGACCTGAGCCAAAGGCAGATGCCCAACCCACCAAGCCACCCAGGCGCCCTCAAAATTGGTATTTTAATTAATAAATAAGTAGCATTGCTACCTGAGAATATGAAGCTTAACCATTAGGCTCAATCAATACTTTTGTGAAAAATTTTTCATTAAAGATAGTTACAAAGAAAGGCAAGATATTGGGAATAAAACCTGGGGGGAAAGCAAGCTTTTAATCAATGACCATTTCTGGCTCACTATCTGGAAACATACAAAATATATGTATATTTGAGAACATATGGCTTTATTTTTATTTCTGCTGCCACCAGAGATTCTGGGATTAGTAAGACTAGAATCCTCTTCCTGGCTTTGCATGGTTTCTTCTATCAGCTTGGCCATGTCAGTATTTCTCCCACCCGTAGGCACTCCTATAGCCTGTGGTGAAGTGTGCAGAACCAGGAGTACTTTCGGGTGGCGTGTTTATGGGCAGCCTTCTTCTTTTGCCTGGCCCCTCCTCTGTTTAACTAAAGCTCTCTCCATCTTGCTTACCTGGGAGAACCACTGCATATGTGCATGCCCATTGGTAACATCTGATCTTTCTTTGGTTCTCTTTTTCTCCATTTAATCAAGATAGAAGAGGACTGAGAAGAGTGGAATCCAGCTCCAACTTTTGCATGCTTAGCCCACTCCTTGGTTCTGCCTCTTGGCGTGCATCATAGTTTCCTTCAGCCAGTTGCCCCCACTAAGACAGATGTACTGCTTTTTATTATATTTAGCTTTGACCTTGCTTTTCAAATCTATGCAGTATGTTTAACTACTTTTTCTATCTCGCATTTTCTTTCTCTTCTAGGTTTTATTTGTGGCTGGCTTGGCTTTTGTCATTGGTTTAGAAAGAACATTCAGATTCTTCTTCCAAAAACATAAAATGAAAGCTACAGGATTTTTCCTGGGTGGAGTATTTGTAGTCCTTATTGGTTGGCCTTTGATAGGCATGATCTTTGAAATTTATGGATTCTTTCTCTTGTTCAGGTAAGGCAGTTATTTTATTGTACTTTTTCTCTTTCAATAAACCAGTATGTCAAATAATTAACTATTATAAAAACCCAGATATTTGCATCAGCATGAGTACAAACACCATAATTTTCTCAAGCGGATTTTTGTTTGCATTGAATCTTTTATTGAATCTCTTTAATTCAGTCAACTATAAAAATGTTTATTAAATATAGATGATTGCCAATAAGGTCATTATCTTGTATTTTCAATGCAGTAGGTTTTATTGGGATTTTAAGGCACTGTCTTTCTCTTTAAGGCACTTTGCATTTAAGGCACTTTGTCTGTTATTTTTAGCAACTAAACAGTGATATATACATACATATAGCATTTTAATTCATAGAACCTGATACTGCATAGTTACTGCCACTTGATGACAATTCTTTTAGTACGTACAGTCATTAGAAAATTTTGTACCGAACACACTAGGGGTGGTTTTTGACCAGTCAATATTTTACAAATGCTAGTTACTAAGTGAATAAACAATAGTATTCCATGTGAGAAAATACCTTTAAATAAGGTTGGTTTAATTATTTATTCAAAAAATGTATATCCTTTATCTTCTGTCTGCCAAACACTGTGTTGTTATTCACGGGAGACATAAAACTGAATTAAGTGTCAAATCTGCTTTAGAGAATCTCTCATTTCTGATATGGGAAACAGACTATAACGATACCAGCAGGATATAGTAGTAATGTGTTATAGATGTATAAGCACAATACAATAGGAGTATAACTAAGAAAGAGATCATATCCGGGGAGAGGTAAGAAACATTACCACTAAAGGTAACATTTGAAATTTAAAGTCTCTAAAACATTCAAAATTTTAAGTGGATCCTTTCTTTTTACCTGGTTAGCAGTTGATTTTGGTAATAAAGAATCTGTAAGTTCTGAGAACCTTTTTTCCTTCTTCCTAGGGGCTTCTTTCCTGTGGTCATTGGCTTTATTAGAAGAGTGCCAGTCCTTGGATCCCTCTTGAATTTACCTGGAATTAGATCAGTAAGTTATCATGTATTAGAAATAAAATTTTTAAACCATCAAAATAATACTTTTTGATGTTCTTTACCTCTAGAAATACAAGTAATTGATACCTGATTAATTGATGTTTTTTATTATGATATAAATTATTACATCACCATAGATCATGGTTACCATGAATACCAGAGAAAATAATCATTGCTAACTGTAAAAAACCTGAAATTTTGTTTCATTATATCCATTTTTAATATTCTCGATTTTTTTTAAATGTAACTCAGATTGATATGCTATGCTACCTTTCTCTTTGAGAGTTCAAGACACTTTTCAATTAACTTTTATATGATTTCTAATTTTAGAAGCCATTATGTAAAAAGGACATCATTATATCTAATAATATTTTCTTTCTTAGACTGTATCACCAAATAGCATGCATTAAGACAGTTAAATCAAGCACGATTATAGTGGAAGTCAGATGATAAAATTCTGTTCCCAGCTCTCTCCACAATTTGAATGATCTCATCAAATCTGTTCCTCCAACATGGGCGATCAACTTCCTAAAGTTGTTTACAGACATTTGTAGATGTTTATAGAGAGATAATCCATAGCATTTACTGGTTTCTCAGAGAGCTAAAGGATGGCTTACCCACTGAAGAATGGGTTTTGCTGTAAGACAAAATCTCATTTCCAACCTCAAGTCAATTTTACACTCAGAATTTTACCACCTAGACAACCTAGATGTTTGAAGTTACCTTTGGAGAGAGAATGTTGTGCTTTCCTTCCACGTAAATTTACCTTAAAATCCTAATGAGCCTATGGTACTTTCAAAGCAGCTTTTAGTTTTGGCATGCCATTCATCTATTTATAATAATATAAAATGTTGGAATGTGGGCTTATAGGGGGTTATGTTCAGATTTCATTTACATTAATCTCCAAACTCATACTGTAGTCAATGTTGTTTTTACTTAGAATGGCTTTTGAATTTATCGAAACTTCTAGTTATACAGTTGTGTAATCATTATTCACGTCCTTAATTTAAGGGTTCTTCAGTATTTGCATAAGTGGACACCCAGTGCTGTAAATTGTTTCCTATGATTATTACTTCATTATAATAAATGGTTCAGTAAAAATGTGAGTAGTGAAATGAAAGGAAGGGTTAAATGATTGCTAGATTTTGATAGTATTATGACCACTTGGGTTATATAACTTTTAATATATCTCCACTAATGATTTTGTTTCAATATTTGCATCACCATCTGGAATGCTGAAGAAGGCCCAATTGCTTTACGTTTGGGGTAGACTAGCCAAAGTGAATAACAACTTACATTAATGTGTGTGAAAATTTATATTCAGTACCTATAAATTTATGCTCGCCTCATTACATCTATTTTTAATGCCCATGCCACTTTCAGTCTGAAGTCCAGAATACACATTTAAAGTATTTTTAGTCAATAGCTGTTAATTACTGAACTTAATGGAGTTCAATCTGTTTGTTCAAAGACTACATAGGCCCAGAAGAGATCCTCAGTAATGGTCAGTTGAAATACCTTATTGGGTTCATTGATGCATGAATGGCTGACATTTCAGTTTTTTATTTATTTATTTATTTTTTTGTTAAGCTAGCAGTGTTAACTTCATTTTGTCCAATTGTTTTATTCATCGTGTTGCATTTCTCGTGTTGTACCCTTAAAGTCATATGCATAACATGTCATGCAAAAAAAACCTTAGCAAAGAAAATTTTTTTATACACATTTATGTGTTAGGAGATTGTGGTGAGTAGGACTGGATTAACCAGTCAGTCACACCTTAAATTTCCACAAATCTTATAAAGCTGGGTTTTTAATCAACACTTAAAATGTTGATACAATGTTTTTATAAAGATCTGGGCTTTCTTCTAATTACCTGTTTTTCTTCTCCTTGCAGTTTGTAGATAAAGTTGGAGAAAGCAACAATATGGTATAACAACAAGTGAATTGAAGACTCATTTAAAATATTGTATTATTTATAAAATCCTTTGAAGAATATTCAGCACAAAATTAAATTACATGAAATAGCTTGTAATGTTCTTTACAGAAGTTTAAAACGTATAGTCTACAAAGTACCAATAGCAGTTAACAAAGAGGCAATGAGAACAGGCTTCTAATCAAGTGATCTAAGAAGTCAGCAAGCAAACTAAAGGAGATGAATCTATGTTACAATACTTACTGAAACTCTTGAAGGCGATTTTTATTGTTTATCCACAACGTGCAAAACACAGCCATCCTTGGAGAACTGTGGGGCCTGTTTCTTTTCTTCTTATTTTGAAGGCGCAGGAGCACCCATAGGTCTTTGCTTTTTAGAAATATCCACTGGAATGGCAAAAGTATTTCCAGTTGCACTGTGTGTCTGAAAGTGATGCCTGAGTTAGATTGGATTATGTCATTTAATGTATTAAAACCAAGGAAAACCCAGTTTTGATGTATGAATCACTTTTTTTTTGTGAACATATGGTTAAAATAAAACATTTGTGGTTCTTCTGATTCTTAATATTTTAAAGCTGGATGAAAATCTGAACTAGATATTCACTGTCAGTTATGCAAAGGTCATTCTTTATAACTAAACACTCCAGAACTACTCATACTTCTTGAGAATCTGACCTAATTATCTGTATCCTTTGTTATATGTAAGCATCTAACAAAAACCATGAAGTAGTCTGTTACATGCCTTGTTTCATTGAATAGTCTTTTATTTAAGATACCAAACGATGCAAACCAAATGGATTTTTCCATCATGGTGTAGTTTTTCTTTTTTTTTTTTTCTTTTTTTTTAATTTTAGTAGTGATTTTATCATTTTGCTTTTCATAAATTAAATAACTATTGATAATGTTTGAAATGTAACATGTTAAAAGGTTAAACTTATATTTGTTAAGGGCTTTTCATGAAAGCTGAGTTTTCCTTTATTTTTAGCTTTTTTCCTAACGTAAAAATGCATGATGAATGCTTCATAAGATCACTCTTCATCTTGAGTTCATGGAGAAAATATCTGAATTCACATGCTAAAGGTAGTTTACTGTAATTAAATGGGCTATAGTTTCTTAAAAACACGACACTAAAAAAATATGTTGTTTTTTTTCTACCATTGATGCTTGACTGACAGGAAGAAACAGGGATCGTTTCTTCATTAGTAGTTTTCCAAGGTGGCAGCTTTTTTGGTAGAGGTAAGAATATATGTCAACAGCCATAGTACTGTTTGTTTTACCACTGATGATTGCACTATTTACTTTTTTTTTAACAGTTGCAAAGCTTTTTAATGCACAAAATCATAACTGAAATTTGTGATTTTTATTTACAAACATGTCTACAAAATATATCACAGCTTATGTTATTTTTAGTTAAATCTCAATGCACAGAGAACTCCCATCCTTGCTTGTCTAAAGAAGGAAAGACTTGGTATATAGTTTAATGGTTCAGTCTTGTGGATTATTGTCTTTTGGTACTGGCATTTGACTTATGACATAATCTGTGAAACTAGATGATATTGACAAACTGAGACTCCTACCTCAATAGTTCATGGAATAATAAGAGACCTAGTGTTGTGTCTAATGTTCTTCAAAAAAGTAATATCCTCATTTGGAGAGTGTCAAATATATACATATTTTGGGGATCGACTTATACAAGTTGCCCTGTAGGACTCTTATACATATTTTTGACTGATCCATATTATTTTCAGTGGCTAGATAATTCTATCTTTTTAGAACAAGAACTGTATCTGTTAATGTAAGGAACATCTGTATTATTTAACTCCTTTGTAGACATGAATTTCTATCAAAATGTTCTTTGCACTGTAACAGATCTCTTTTTCAAAATCTTACTTCAGAAGCGTTATTAGAAGTTGTGTAAAGGATTTGATAATCTCCCAGTCCTTAGTAAGATTGAGAGGCTGGAGCAGTTTTCAGTTTTCAAAGAGTCCACAGTTAATTTCAAATGTGAGTTTGGGACTGCTTGGCAGCATTGTATATTTCTTCTCAGAACCACTGATGAGGCTCTATTTTTAAACATATTAGTCTTCTGACAGAAAGCACTGTACATTATATTGTTTCTTTCCAAAATTAGCCTTCTGTCTTTGTGACAAAAATGTACTTTGATTATTGCTATAAAGATGGAGCAAAAGGTCTAATACTACTTAGCCTTAAGTGTACCTGGCATTGTTCAAATGTATTTTCTGTAACAGAAACATACTTGCAATGTTTTTCTTTTCCCCTTATAAATTGTAATTTCTGGAATACTGCTGCTTTAAAAAGTCTCACAGTCAGATTATATGATCTAACAATTGAATATTGTAAATACACTTGTCTTACCTCTCAATAAAAGGGTACTTTTTATTAATTGGTGGTTGTCTTAGCTTGGGCTGCTATAACAAAATTCTGTGGACTGGGCAGCTTAAACAGACACTTATTTCCCACAGTTGTGGATGTGGAGAAGTCCAAAAAGAAGGTGAGGGTAGATTCAGTTATTGGTGAGGACCCTCTTTGTGGCTTGCAGAACTGCCTTCTTGCTGCATCTTCATACGGCAGAGAGCGTTTTAGTCTCTTCATCTTATAAGGACACCAATCCCATCGTGCTTCCCCAAAACCCCACCTCCAAATACCCTCATATTGGTGGTTAGGGTTTCAACATATGAATTTGGGGAAGATACATATTCAGTCCTTAACCATGGTCAAATGTATATAATGAAATTCTAAAAATTAATTTAGCATTGCACAATAACTCACCTCTTTTTTTAAAATTAGCCTTATATGCAGTTTTCCTTTTTTTATAAAATGGTCATCACATTTTCCATTTCCAAATTGTTTAAATGTAATCATAAATAGAAATGGACTTCAGGTAAAAAAGTGGGCAGTGAATTTAGAAATAGTGGAGAAATATTTAAATTTTTTTTCTCAAAATGAAAAGAATTGGCTAACTGAACATAAAAAAATTAAAATTAATAATAGTAATGAAAAGAATAATACAATAAGTATTTGTGACAGACAAAACCACTTCAGTGTTTTGATTATAAATTTTGGTAAGGCTAAAAATCACTGGCCATGTCTACCACTTAAAGTACCCCATAAGTATTTGTTGAATCCAATACTTGAACTGCAGGTCTTGACTATTGTCTGGTGAACCAGAAGTCTTAAGTCTTTTTTAATGGGTATCTTTCTAACCTTGTCCTCTGTGCTGAAAGGTTCCAACCTCTACCCTTCTGCTACCTGTACCCCATGTAGGAGGTAGGACACAGAAGTAGGATGCCCCAATGGCACACTTTTCCACAACCTTACCTCTACTAGCTCTCAAGACCTAATCAAAAGTCCACGTCTGTCATATCTTTCTTGACCCACTATAGCAAAACAGCTGGTCCATCCTTGTCCTCTCATAGCACTTTCCACTTGTTTGTATTATTTGATTACAGAAAAGAGATTCTCGAGGTTCAACACCTTAAGTAAAAGGAAGACAGTAGATGCTGACCAATGAATGGGGAGTTTTATTTTGGAGAGCAGGCCTTCTCTGTGCTGCTGAATCTGACTGGTAGCCCTTTGAGGAAATGACTTCTGTTTGTGAGACAGCCGGCCTATAGGGTAGACCGGCCCTGGTACTGAATAAAGCCAAAGTAGGAGAATGAACCAATGACCTCATTCATATTATACCAAGATCCTCTATTCTGTCATCAAAGAAGTAATTTGGATCTTTTATTATAACAGTCATATTATCCAGGTAACTACCCAAGTTTCTATGTAAACACAATAATCACTAACCTTGTAAAATACAATTTAAACAGTGACCATTATTGTATAAATGGACCTGGGCATGATCCAGTCAACTGGAAGAATTCAGGTAACGTCAGTGATACGGGCAAAATGGTCTCCATTGAATATGCCTTTAAAAAATGTTTATATTAATTTGTCCAATGCCCATTGCCTGGTCATAATGTCAGCAGAACAAAATTCAATTGTTTTATCTGTCAAGTGCTTTCATCAAATAACTTTTCTTAGCCCATCTCTAAGCTTGGACCTGTAAAAGTCCTAAAGTGTTATGATTTAACAAAATCGTATTAAGAGGCAATGCCATTTTAGACAAATGCATTCTACTATGTTGCTTTTGATAAGACTACAATATTGATAATATGTCAAAACCATTCTCCTCATTTGTGCGTATTATGCTGAAAATGGCAGCTTTGACGTAAAGCATCTGCTTGTGAATTCATTAGCTAAACTTTCATAAACAAACTACATCATACCTTTTTCCTTAAAATCGTAAATTCAAGACACAGTTTTATCGGTGAATCATTTTCCTGTCCCTCTTTCTAAAATGTTTATGTGTTTTTGGTACGGAGAGGGGGAAATAGGCATTTTGCTTGTTAGGTTACCTAGCAATTGGGTTTCACTTACGAGTTCATTTGAAACAAACACATGTATAATTTTATTTCTTTTATTGCCCTTTTTTGGAAGTTGCTATAATCCCTTGAAATTAAATCCTAAAATCCTGAAGTCTAATATTTAAAGAAATATTAAGATTTTACCCAGTTTTGGTGTTAACCTATTAGTCCTTGGTTTTTATTCTTTCCCTTCTTCTAACATTGTGAGAAACACTACAGTAATGGTTTTGGCTCCTTCTTGCTTGACTTATATTTTAAAAGGAGTAAATATTCCACAAATTTCTACCTACAGACAATTTTCTGTATTCCATTCTCATTTACTAACCAAACCTCATGTCTTTACAGGCTGGCAAGTCTAAATATCAATCGCCCAAATCCCAGTCTCTCTTACACAAGTATTTGCAGATAGATCTCATCAGCCCCTCAAACTTCAATCCTGAATCCAATTTATCTGTTCTGTCCTCATACTCCTTGATACTTCTATGGCTAACCATTCTCCCAGCCACACAGACTCCAAAGTTACATTTTTTTTTAATTTTATGTTATTATGTTATGTTAATCACCATACATTACATCATTAGTTTTTGATGGAGTGTTCCGTGATTCATTGTTTGCGTATAACACCCAGTGCTCCATGCAGTACGTGCCCTCTTTAATACCCATCACCAGGCTAACCTATCCCCTCACCCCCCTCCCCTCTAGAATCCTCAGTTTGTTTCTCAGAGTCCATAGTCTCGCATGGTTCATCTCCCCCTCCGATTTCCCCGCCTTCATTTTTCCCTTCCTACTATCTTCTTTTTTTTTTCAAAGTTTCATTTTTATCACTTATATCCTCTAAAGCTTTACTACTCAAAATGTCCTAGGATCAGTGGAGTAACATCCATCAGCGTCACCTGGGAGTTTATTAGAAATGCAGAATTTCAGTGATTCAGTTGGTTAAGTGCCTACCTTAGGCTAAGGTTATGATCCCAGGGTCCTGGGAAGGAGTCCCAGTGTCAGGCTCCCTGCTGAGCAGGGAGCCTACTTCTCCCTCTCCCTCTGCCCCTCCCACCTGCTCATGCTCTCTCTCAAATAAATAAAACCTTAAAAAAAAAAAGACATGCGGAAGTTCAGATCTCACTCCACCTGTACTAAATCAGAATCTGTATCTTTACAAGGTTCCCAGATGATTCACATGCATATTAATTCCTAAGGAGCACTACTCTAACTTTTAGAGGAAAGGGATTTTCTTTCTTACCTTACCTTAGCCTATCTTCTTACCTTAGCCTATGGTGGGTACTCAGGTCCTTGTTCAGTATCTGCCTATGTATGTAATTGTTTCCCCTGGATATTGACCTAGTTTGCATCCTTTCCCTCTTGCCTTCTACACATTCCTTTAAAGCAGTTACTTTCTCTTCAGCATCATCAATGTCTCCTCCTGATCATCTCCATCAGCATATGTGTTCTGCAAATGGTTTGTTAGTTGGCATCACGGGAAACCAACAAACCTGATTTTAGCAGGACACTCCAGGGGTGTCCGCATCCTGGAATCTGACATGAGCACTGTAGGCGGTATTGCCCCTGCAAACTCAAACCTACCGCAACCACTGCTGCACCAGAAAATGTCTCTCCTGATTCCCACTTTCCTCCATCCTAGCTCCAGATTTCCCATCCAAGTGGGTCTGATTGGTGAAGCATGTGTCATGTGCCCACATCCTACCTGACAGGGAGGCTGAGAAAATGAGTGTCTGACATTTTCACCTTGCACAATAGAAGGAAGGCTTTGTCTCCCACCAAGATTCATAATGCCATAATTCATAATTTAGGGAATTTTAGGAATTCCCTAAAAATGAAAGGGTTCAGATGTTACTGAAAGGCCAAAAAATAATAGCACACTTCCACCACACTCAAGCATCTAATCTTTAAAAAAATTTTTTTTCATTTTTCCTTGCCCCCTTTTAGTGAAATGTAGTGAAGCTAACTTAAAAATGCTATCTGCACTTGTCTTTATTTCCTCATATCCTATTCACTTTCAACCCACTCCAATCTAGCTTATGTCCTCAAAAACCATCATATTTCCAAATCCAGTGCACACTTGCTGGTGCTCATCTACCATGACCTCTCAACGTGGTTGGATATTCTGCTGGCTTCCTCAGCCTCATGGTCTCCAGGAATTTCTCTTTTCTTTCTGGTATCTTCACCTCAACTTGCTTTGCTGGCTCTCCCTTTGCTCATTTCTGCATGTTTGTTTTCATAGCTCTGTCCCTGCTTCTCTTCTTTAATTCCATTCACTCTCAAAGTGTTCTCGTTCAATCCCTTTCCTGCCTTAAAATTCTTACAATTCTTAAATTTGACAATTTCTGCCCTTAGAAAAAAATCTGTAGGCTGGTGACCTCTTTGCTGAGCTGTGTAGAGTTTTGCATTTCCAACTGCCTACTTCACACTTCAACTTAGATCCTTAATGTATGTTTTAATCTTAATATTGAAATTTAATTCCCCTCTCTAAACTGGAGTCTCCCAATTTCAGTAAATGGCTTTATCATAACCAATGTTTAAGCCAGAAGCCCAAGACACATCCTTGATTTGTTTTTCTTATACGCTCTTATCCCATTTATCCACAGGTTCTGAATTTTCTACCTCCAACAAACATCCCAAATTCATTTACAGCTCTCCATTCCCTGCAAGTCCCACCCAAGTCTAAGCGATCATCGTCTTTTGCTTATGACCATGTTTCCATATGAACCATTTCTTCCTCTCTGACCTCATTTCAAAGTACTCTCCCTTATCACCCCATGACCACTCAGTTTGGCCTCATTGGTCTCCCTATTCCTCAAACAAGCCAAGCTCTTTGCCATCCCAAGATTTTGTTTTTCTTTCTTCTGCCTGTTTCACTAATTCTCACTCTGATTCATCTCATGTCTGACTCTACCTGATCTTTCCAGAACCCCCTCAATTGCTGCCTTCCCTAAAGTAACCCAGCACTTATCACATCACCTCACTTATTTTTACTTTATAAAGCATTTAAAACATTTATAATTACCTAATTTACCTGTTGACTAGTTTACAGAATTTCTCCCCTGACCAGAAGATAAGCTTGATCACAGCAAAGACCATGTCTTTTTAATGCATGGCTGTGTCCCTTGAACTAGAAAGAAAAATGTCTGATACATAGTAGGCATTCAATAAATGTTTGTTAAATAATTGAATGGATACATAAGTGAAGGAGTGATGTTGAATTCCATTGAGATTCCCTAACATTTTTATTTCTACCCATTTGATTCATGTTTAGTCATCAGTGATAGCTTGATAACTAGCTACCCAAGACAAGTTCACTTATTTATTCATTTACTTTTGATTCAGCCTGGGCTTTTTAATCATTTTCTCTACTACTAATAATAAATACTTTGGGAAGCTAGTGGGAAAAGCAAAAACAATGATGCTGATATATTCAGAATATCTCCTGGCTGATGTGGTCAGTATGTAAATAAGTGATGTCCACTCATCAATCATTTCTTTACTTCCTGCGAACGAATCTCCCTGGAAAAATTGTCAGATCCTCTCAATCTTGAATACTGACAAGAAGTCCCTATGGACTCCCTAACTCTACTGAAGATCAGGAGGGGTCCTTGACACTAAGATTTAAAAGCCCCACTCTCAGAAAAGGATTAGAAAACTGACAGGTAAAGTTACAGTTATCGCAGGCTCTGGAAAGGAGGTGAACATGAAGGTAAGTAAAAGTTTTATTTAGTCGAGACTTTTAAGCTATTTATAAAAAGCTTTATAGCTTTTTACCTATTTTACCTTTAATAAGCATTTTATAGGCTAAAGGATATTTAAACAATATGCCTTAAAATATCAGAATCATTTGATTTTGCTACAAAAAAAATCACTCATTTTGGGTGAAGTAATGAAAGTAACATATTTCTAAATTTTTTTTTTAAGAAGAGAACTCTTTTGTGGATTAACTAGAAGGTAGCCTCAGGAATCCCCCTCTCCCCCACATACTAAGTATTATTAAAACAGAGCATATTGAAAAGTTAGGAAGTTTGTAATTGTCCAGGTGTCACGGAAGTAGAAGATCCTACAGGCACAGAAATTACTTTCTTTGATCTTCTCTTGTAGGGACTCAGAAGTCTGGTGGCAACAACCTTGGCTCTTTTTCTAGTGTTTTCTTTCTTAGGAAATTCCAGCAGTGCACCACAGGTAATCAAACGCAAAAACTGGGGCTCCTGGATGTTCTTTCTTTTCCTTCTTTTCCTTTCCTTCCTTTTGTTTCTTCTCTTTCTTCTCCCTCCCTCCCTCTCTTCCTTTCTTTTTTTCTAACAGAGGACTGGGCTACAATGTCTTGCTAACTGCTTTTCTCTTCTCCCTGGGTTGTAGGGACTCGAGAGAAGGAACTGGACTCCCCAATCTATGCTCTACCTGAAGGGTGCACGTATGTTCCAAATACTTTGCTCTTCCTACAGCAATAAAGGAGGATCCTTCGGGGTGCATGAATCCACGGGATAGATGTGTGGGGAGAGAATAATATTGAGTGTGTTCCCTTAAATAATCGAGGTCAGCCTGGTCTTGGTCAAAGAAAAGGGGCAGTAGAAGAGAAAGACTCCCTGATTATTAGAACCTTTCCATTCTGAACTGGAGGGTTGCTGGCTCTTGACGCACAGGAAGACTCCGGAGTAGCCTGGGAAACACCGCAAGGACCCTTGAACCCGACCACTGCTCCAAAGCCCATTCCCCGCGGCGGGCAGGGCGCGGGCAGGACGCGGGCAGGGTGCAGCAGGTGCAGGCAGGGCGCGAGCAGGACTCGGCAGGGCGCGGGCAGGCGTGGGGACAAGGCTCGGCGCTGGCAGCGCAGGGGTAGGGGACAAGGCTCCGTGCGGGCAGCGCAGGGGTAGGGCGCGGGCAGGGCGCTTGGTGCAGCCTGGGGTTGCACTCCCAGCGCCGGAAAACTGGCAGTGCAGCCCGGACCCCGGCCGCCGCCGCCCCACCCCTCCGGGCCTGGGGACTCACGGCGCGGAGCCCAGGTTAACCAGGATCGTTGAGCACCTGGCAGCCGCTGAGCCCCGCGTCTCGCCTTTGCAGAGGGGCGTCCCTTCATCTCGGACCAGAGCCGGAAGAAGGACCTCTCCGACCGGCCGCCGCCCGGTGAGTGAGCGAGGGAGGAGGAGGCCCGTGCGGCGACTCACAGCAGGATCCAGCGGGCGGGGCGCGCGCCCCAAGACAGCGGCTCCCCTCCGCGAGGGCCGCGACTCCGGGGACGCCCTGGGAGAGAGCCAGCCAGGGCCGAGCTTAAGCTGGCGGCCGCGGCGCCCTGCACTATTGAGCGACTGAGGCTGGAGCTGAGGTTCCCGAAGCTGAACAACTCGGTCTCGGCTGTTCCGACCGCCCTCTGGCCGCCGGGTGTGCAGAGGTCCCCGGGGGAGTTATCCAGGGACAGGCCAGGCCTGGGGGTTCACCTTCCAGGAGTGAAGGAGGGCGAGCGAGAACGGTGCAACTGCCCCTAAAATGTACCTCCCCGTTTATGCCAAGACCTTTAAACGGTTTCCTCTTAAATGTTTTTGTTGTTATTAAAGTAGTGATTTACCTGGAAACTTCAAGTGTACTCCCCTATTGCATTACTAGAAGGGCTATAAAGCAGTTAAAAACCAGAAATTGTTAACAGGTAGGGGCCATTAAGAATAGGGCCAGGGACTGTTATGTGCTCTAAGCGTGGCCAGGAATGTAATTATTATTTCAAACAGCTTTGGACGGAATGGAAGAGGAAGTTGCCCAGGCTCCCAGGAGTATCCATTACATCTCAATGTTTCTGCCCAGACATTCAATTTTAAGCTCTGAAGGATGAAATTATTCAGAGTTCTTTACCTCAATTTACCCTCCTTTTGTGAAATTCTCTGTAGAGTTTAAAATCTCTTCCATACCTGTAATACACACCATAACCAATTGTAAGTAACATCCACAGGAACTATAAAATGTTTAAATTCCTAAAAATCAGTCTTCTGTGTGTGTGTGTGGGGGGGGTGATTTGCTAAGGGATCAAAAATCTATTTCATAAAGGTTTTTCTATTTGGAGCATATCAGAACAGGAATATTTAAATGCTAATAGAATCTGTATATACTTTTGTTTCTCCAGAGAGACGCAGCCCAAATCCCCAACTACTAACTCTTCCAGAAGCAGCAGCTCTGCTCTTGGCTTCCTTGCAGAAACCACAAGAAGGTACAAGTATAGTGACTTATTTCAGCTGCAGGACAGGGAAGCTTTAATCACTTTTGGGATTCTGTGTTGAATACAACAAAGTTGCTTTTACTCAGATTTTTAAATATAATTAACAGTTGCCCCTGGCTCCAGAAACTCAGACAGGTTTATTATATAAACACTAGTACATTTCTCATTAAAGTGAGTCCCCAGAAACATAAAAACATTTCCTTGATGACACTGGGGAATTTCATATTAATTTCATAATCCAGAGCCTATTGTAATCTTATTTCACTTAGAACCAAATGACTGAACCAAATGAAATTGCTGAAAATGACTTATTTTTATTTGCAAATATAGCAATATTATATGGTACATCCTAATAGATATGGACCAGTTCTGATTCTAAGCCTGTGTGATTTTTATTATACAGCTTCTTCTATACGAAGATTAGGTGTACTTTTCAAATAGAGACACTGTCCATGGGGCACTGAAACCACTAGTTGAATTAAAGCATCTTGGTAATAGATAAGCCAGCGCTTTGGGGTATGTAGCAGACAGGGTTCAAATCCTGGTTCTGCTGCTTTACTAGCTGGATGATCCTGAGTCTTAGTATCATTATTGGTAAAATGGAATAATGATACCCATGTGCACGATTGCTATGAGAGCCGATTGAAACAAGGTACATAATTTGAATTACTATTAACAATAGAGGTCATCAAAGCATAATAAACAGACCTAGAGTTTTCCCTCTCAAAATTGTAGTAATGCCATATTGTGACATAATTTAAATGCTTAAACATTTTTTTTATTTTTTATTTTTTAAGATTTTATTTATTTATTTGAGAGAGAGAATGAGAGACAGAGAGCATGAGAGGGAGGAAGGTCAGAGGGAGAAGCAGACACTCTGCCGAGCAGGGAGCCCGATGCGGGACTCGATCCCAGGACTCCAGGATCATGACCTGAGCCGAAGGCAGTCGCTTAACCAACTGAGCCACCCAGGCGCCCCTAAATGCTTAAACATTTTAAAAATGTATAGCAAGTGGTCTGGTCGTCAAAGCACAGGTTGCTGCTGGCCTAGTGCTCTGAGACTTACGCTAATGAAGAAGATATATATATCCTTGGTGCCCAGTATTGAAGGGGCCATGCAGGGAGAAGAGAGCAAAGGGTACTTTCTGGCTTCAAGCCTATGGTTTTCTTGTGAAAAAGATACCGATGAGAAGCAAATGCAAGAGAGTGGCATTGGGGGTCCTCTGAATTCAGAGCAAGGCCAGGGCAGCTGTGGGTGGGGAGAGGGGATTACATGCACTTATGCCCGTGAGATGCCAGCTACTGGCAGGCAGACGAGAAAGCAGATTAAGGCGAAGCAGGAATGAGAACGACCCTTGTAGCAAAAAGATAGGGTGAGGAGCACCTGGGTGGCTCAGTCAGTTAAGCGTCTGCCTTCAGCTTAGGTCATGATCCCAGGGTCCCTGGGATCAGCCCTGCTCAGCAGGGAGTCTGCTTCTCCCTCTGCCCCTCCCCCCACTTGTGCTTTCGTGGGTGCTCTCTCTCAAATAAATAAATAAAATCTCAAAAAAAAAAAAAAGATAGGGCGAGCAGTCAGTGGAATAGCAGAACGCAGAAGGAGGGGTTATGTTAGAGCTAGGACTATGATTACCTGTTACTATTACTACTACTACCTGGAGCTAATAGTTGTTGAGGGCTTACAATAATACAGGGGGCCAGGCACTGTTCTCAGCATGTGATACGCATTAATACATTTAACCCTCATAGTGACCCTGGGAGGTAAGCACAGTATTATCCACACTCCAGGCGAGGAAATAGAGGCACAGAAAGATGAAGTAGCTTGTCCGCTATTACATAGCAGGTACGTACTGGAACTGGGATGAAGAATGAAGGTAATTTACTCTTTGAGAATCAGTAAGATGCCCTCTGGATTGGCAGCAGAGTGATGACATGGTGAAGGAGGATGGATCTGATCGTGGCACAGAGAGTAACATTAAGAACTGTAACAATAGCTACAATATAGGAAGGTCAGCTGTATGTCAGATATGAATGTGCATTTTTCTAGCTCAGAAAACTGAAACTTCATGAGGTGTATTTACTTTCCTAAAGTCAGGCCGTTAGTAAGAAGTGATGTTGGGATTTTAATTCAGGTCCACATGACTCTACAGCTCTCTTCATTATGCCATGCCAGCTCTCAAATGCATTGTTTCCAAGAGGAAAGACCCATAGAGGGGAATTAGGAAGAAGCCAAGGAACATGACAGGAAACCACAGGAGTGAGGAGATGATGTGCAGCCAGCCAGTCGGTGGGAATCGATGGGGAGGCTCAACTCTGAGGGATCCTGGAGGGAAGAATAAATAACATGGATAGCTATTTACTGAAGGGATAAAAGGAAATCGAGAGTCAAGCACATTTTGAAATGGTGATGCTGGTGATGAATGAACATTTCTGTGGATATAATTAAGGTTCAGTTTGAGATAACAGAAATGGTCCAGTGAGTAAAAGTGTGTAGGTCAGTGGTTCTCAACTATCCATCTATGGATGGGTTCCATCTGAGTTAACTGAAGAGCTTGCTCAAAATACAGATTTCTCAGCCTTAGACCCAGAGATTCTGATTCTTTAAAAGTTGAATGAGCCTCAGAATCTGTATCCTTGAGAAGTTCCCCCAAATGATTCTGATGATCAGTCAGATTTGGGAACAACTGGAAAGTCAGAGCCAGTTAATAAAGGCTGAAATCGTGAAAATGGAAATCTCTTCTAGGCCTCAGATATAGCAGGAGAAAGGCAGATGATAAAGGATTCACCTATGAATACCTAGAGATGGAGGGAAAAGGAAGACAGTCCTATCAGTGAAGGGACATTTCAAGGAGAAGGCAGCAATGTAAGAGGAGAACCAGAATAACAGCATATCCAGAAATCAAGATGGAAAGTTTTAAGAGAGGAGTGATTAAAGCATCACATGTAGGGCGCCTGGGTGGCTCAGTCGTTAAGCGTCTGCCTTCGGCTCAGGTCATGATCCAAGGGTCCTGGGATCGAGCCCCGCATCGGGCTCCCTGCTCAGCGGGAAGCCTGCTTCTCCCTCTCCCACTCCCCCTGCTTGTGTTCCTGCTCTCGCTCTCTCTCTGTCAAATAAATAAATAAAATCTTTAAAAAAAAAAAAAAGCATCACATGTAGCCTAATGGTTAATGAGAGAACAGAAATCAGCAGGAAAGGAAGATCATGTTGGCTACGAGGGGTCATTGAAGAGCAGTTCACAGGATTTCCGCTCAGCTCCTGCTCAGTGATACTATTTGTTCCTGCCATGCCCCTTCTGAAGCCTTGTTGAGAGGGAATTTGGGACAAGAAGAAAGGGAGTACTAGCTAGCATGGCTCTCAGAACTCTTGCAATGAAAAGGTGAGAAATAGTTGGTAATGGGTGGAGGATGCTACAGCCAAGGCACTCTTTTCTAAATTCAACATTTGGCACCCCTACTGTTTGTTGAAATTCGTAGAAGGAGAGTGCTGGTGAAGATGGATCGGAAGAGAAATTTTAGATTTAGTTGCTGGGAAGATGTGTGGAGTTAGGGGGAAAAAAAAGTGAGCTAGAATGGAAAGGGAGGAGCTAATTTTAAAGAGGGGAAGAAGGATTTTCATTAGCCACTTTAGGGAAGGCTCCAGAAAACCAATGTTGCACTATATGTTAACTAACTAAAATTTAAATTAAAAAAAAAGAAACTTTAGGGAAGAGTGTGTGATTATAGGTCCCAATTTCAAGTCTTTTTGTGGAAAAGAAATGTAATTTTTTAATCACTGAAGTGTCCAGAGCAGCTTGTTTCTGCTGATGAAATAAGGAAACAGAATCTTACTCGTTTAAATTGATGGAAAAGTGTTTAATTTCCATATGATATATTCATTACTAGCCACCTTTAACATTTTCATTCTAAAGTCCCTAAGCATTATTTGGTAGGCTCTTATTTTATATAGTGAGTTTTTATTTTAGTGACCAATGTCCAAGGATGCCCTTCTTATTGAGTTTTTTTTTTCCTTTAAAGAGCAGCCCATCATCTGTCATATTCTAAAATGTGCTAGTAATTCAGGTTAAAATGTAACTCAGACATTCAAATTATATTGTAACTAACTAAAGGAATGTGGTTTTATCTAAAGATAACATTAGAGAAAGTTAGGAGAGGCATTTTCCTCTGGCAACTCCCTCTCCCTACCTTTGGTAGGTTTTAGCTCTTCTACCCATTGTTACAGTCCCAAGAACCTGCTATCATCTGACTCCTTAGCCACTTTGTCCCGGAAGGGATACCTCATGCTCTAAAGTTTTCCAATCCCATGCAGCTCACAAGTATCCCTTCCTTTTGTCTCATTTGTTCCCCAGGCCTAGTCTAGCTCAGCTAATAAGAGAATATGTGCAAAAGTGTTCCAGTGTCATCTTTTCCAAGTAACATGCATTGTTCACAGGAAACATGGAGGCCGTACCTTGATGAACCTGAACGGTTCTAATGGTGGATATTTAAGATATAATGAGACACACTGAGAGCAAGACATACGGCCTTTTCAGATTTCTACCAAACATACCACGTTATAGTTTCATTCATTCTGGAGAATCAGATGTGAAATGTGAGTTCCCCTATGTGTCTTGAGCTGAGGAGGAAGATTTTTAAACCAAATCAATCGAAACACTTTTTTGGATTCTCAGTAGCAAAGTGCAGTAGTTAACATAATTTAGGAAACTAAATGTTTATTTCTTGAAGTTCTCTTCATCTTATCTTTTCCCCTTTTAAAACACAGAGAAGTGTGTTTATTTTATGCACCTTTTTTTCCTTACAGCTGGAGAAGAAACCTTTGATCAAACGAGAGTCCTAGAAGACAGTCTACTAAACTGGTGAAAATAGACCAACTTACATTCGAATACAGTTCCATTCCTGCTGAAAACATAAAGCATGTAAATAAAGTCCTTGGACCCTTTTTAATTCCATTGTAATGTTAGGAACATGCATAACCAATTTTATTCTTTCCAGAAGTAAAGGTAATGTAGGGTTCTTAGCTGGGGACATCATGGCCTTCTTTCATTGCTTCAGGTCCTGTTTAGGTCACCTTGTGTCTTACTCCCATTTGTAATTATAAGGCTAGAGACTCTTTAGAGTGTGTTTTCTTTTTGTTACAGCAAGTATCCATCTTGATCTAGTGAGTCTTAGTTGTTGGCTTTTTCATTCCTTTACCCCTTGCATTGTCTTGCACTCAGCAGCGAATCTCCCTCTCCTTTTCTGCCTTTTTCCCATCTCCATCGGGGGTGAGGGGAGAAGCATGGCAAGATGGGAAAGAGTAGAGTGTGTTCTCTTAGCAGTTCCTCTTGGAGACGGAAGTTGTTAAGAAGGGAAGAGGGAGGGAGGTGACTGGGAAGAAGCCCGTGATAAGAACACTTCACTGTAGTTGCTGAAGGAGGGAGAGGGTGGATCTGTGAGGCTGGTAGAAGGTTCCATAGTGGGGCGCTCCCCTTTATGCTCTTTGGGGATCTCCCTGAATTCAGGGGGTTACTGGGAAATAAGCAGATGGAGACACACTCTGCTCTTCTGTACATTGTACAAAAGGAACAAACCAGTTTTTCAGAGGTAACTCATGTTCCACAGCTAAACAGACACAAAGACTCTGCTTACTCTAATTGACTAGAGCTCTAGGCTTTATTTTACATTAAAACGTTAGATAAAGGCACCCCGATAACATCAGTACTCGGTGATATGCCTCATCTGCTCCTTCTAAGACTTTTAAAACTATCTGAAAAAATACACACACACACACACACAGTGAGCATAATAACCTATTTATTTGGAGTTACAATATGATCAACATGTTAATTTTTTTGACCTAGTTAGTTGAGAGTTGTTATTGATAAATGTCATAAGTGGAAAGTATTGTTAATTCTTACTGTCATCAGTATATAGCCATTATTAAAGAATATCTTTATGGGAATGTATCTGTACCTAGGAGTTACAATTTCACTGTGTTATGAAGTCAAAACCCTGCTTGTAAGATTTGTCTGTATCTTGTATCGTAATTGAATAATGAAACTATATTCAAGTCATTGTCACACTGATCTCTTCCAAAAAATAATATGCTAGCATTAAAAAATATGTGGTATCATAATAGGCACTTGTCATTTATTATGATTTGATTTAAGTGGATTTTCTAGATAGTGCATATGTCCAGTTTATTGAGATTTTACTCCTCTGACATAGAGGTGTACATACTGGCTATTTAAACATTATGCTTATTCCAAGACTGTTTAAAAAACCCCAACACATGAAACAATTCTTCCCACAACTAAATAGAACAATCTCAAGTCTTTCACACTAAAACAGAGTTTTTAAAAACCTTCTAAATGGCCAACAACTATTAAAATAATTCAGTATCATATTGGAAGACTATTAGTATTGTATATAATACCAAGTATTATAGGTGCTTGAATTCCTTGAATGTTGTTCTGCCATACAGATGTGCTGATTAACATAGGAGTTGCAGGCCACCTGGGTGGCTCCGTTGGTTAAGCATCTGCCTTCGACTCAGGTCATGGTCTCAGGTCCTGTAATCGAGTCCCATATCTGGCTCCGTGCTCAGTGGGGAGTCTGCTTCTCCCTCTCCCTCTGCCTCTCCCCCCACTCATTCTTTCTCTCTCTCCTCTCTCTCAAATAATAATAAAAAAAAATCCTAAAACAGCAACAACAAAAAAAGCATAGTAGTTGCATACAGTCCCCTTTGCCCGGCTGCTATAACATTGTCTCTCTTGGGATATCTTTGCAATTCTCTTTATTTCCATCTTTTTCAAAATTGAAATGAACAAAAGATGGTCACATTGTATGGCTTGTATTTTAAAACTGGGAAATACGCCCCCGCCAGGCAAACCCATGTACTTGAATATCGCTACCTCAGGTGGGACTTGCAGCCCCTTTGAGCACAGCTCCTGTAGCTCTTCCCCTCTTTGGGTGGGAATCCTTCCTTCCCTGTGGCTATCTGCCTTCCACCTTGGGCTCTCAATTACTCTTTGTTTCCCTGGGTTTCCCCAGTGGATACCTCCTCTCCCCTGACAGCACCATTATGACCCCAAGAGAGGAGAGAAAGCAGAGGCCCCCGCCCGTTAAAAATCAGCCTCCAGGGGCACCTGGGTGGCTCAGGTGGTTGGGCGACTGCCTTCGGCTCGGTTCATGATCCTGGAGTCCCGGGATCGAGTCCCACGTCGGGCTCCCTGCTCGGCGGGGA
The DNA here is from genome assembly GCF_054177405.1 of Leptonychotes weddellii. NCBI lineage: Eukaryota > Metazoa > Chordata > Mammalia > Carnivora > Phocidae > Leptonychotes > Leptonychotes weddellii. The sequence goes on from NC_138373.1 coordinate 83,265,294, forward strand.
GTCTGCTTCTCCCTCTGATCCTCCCCCTTTCATACTCTCTGTCTCCCGTTCTCTCTCTCTCAGATAAATAAATAAAATCTTTTAAAAAAAAATCAGCCTCCAACTAACATTTCCCCTTTATCTGGTTAGGAGAAATGAAAGTCTATATCCTATCCACCTTGAGTTACATTGTTTTGCTTCAGCCTCAGGAGAAAGGGAAGTTGGGAATGTAACCAGTTGGTCTCCTCCTACTGGACTATGAATTCCTTTAGTAAGAGTTTATTTAGAATATGATCTGATCCTTATAACCACCATGTGAAGCCCTCACTTGTATCCCCCACATGACTTCACAGAAGTGTATCCTCACCCTTTGGACCTCCCCAAGTGCCTTTGACCAGTCCCTCTCCTGAGTCCTCCTTGTGCCCTGGGAAACTATTAGCAGAGCACTTGTAACATTTTATCTTCTCATCAGTATATGTAAAACCAGCTCTGTTCACCCTAACTCTTAACATGGAAGGCAGGGTGGGACAATGCATAAAAGTCTTCTGTCGGCTGGTCAGGCACACATTAACTATTTTCTATAGTTCCTATACTCCAACTTATGCAAACGTACATTCTTTAAAAACATCATCTTTATGTACCTCTATTTCTCCCAATGAGACCACTCATTTTTGCCGCTACTGTGTATAAGGCACTGTGCTAGAAACAGAGTCATCTACTAACGATCCTTATCTGTTGCTCCTCACCCGGCTTTGTCAGTCTTGGGGAAGGACGAAGAAAGGACTGGAGCAAGGGGATAGAGTCCAGTGGCAGCAGCTGTCTGAATGGAGGAGCGAGTGCAGGGTAGAAATATGCCACTCAAAACCAGGTGTTTGCAGGTCTGTGAATTTCCATTTGCTCTTTTGTTTGTACTTTGTTACAGTCAGATGGTATAGCGCAGATGGTAACATTTTCCCATCATTAAGTTGAGAAGTGACCTTGTAAATATGCGTTAATATGTATCAGGATCTGGATTTAAGGTAGCTTTTTTTTTCTTATGGATTTTGATTGTGGGCAAAGCTAGATAGAAATTCATGGTTCTGAAGCATGTGAAACATGAACATAATCACTGAAGACAGAATTATTTAAAATATGTACGTAGTGCACGTTCAGGGCTCAGATCAGGATCCTTCACAGGGAAAATGGGAGGCTTGGTTGGTAGATATAGCAGCTGTATAAATACTAAGCACAGGATTATGGTGATGATAATTTAAAAATAAACACTAGCAAATGAAAATTCTTATTGCTTAAGCTAACATTTTAAAAACATTTCTGGTCTTCCTCCTTTAATGGACATTCTTCCTCTTGCCTAAATTTACTGGGGAAAAGGAGTAGGGGAAAATAACTTGGATTTTATTAGAAATTCCAAATTGTCATTCACTTAATCTTCTCCCCTTCGTAGGCAGAGAATAAATCCCGTTGTAACACGTAAAAGAAGAAAATGGAATTTGTAGCATGTTCATTTCTTTAGATAATCACTCTTACTCTGTTCCGACACGCGTGGAATTCAGTTCTTGTATTCACCATGCAGCTTTTTCTTCCCACGAGGAAGACGGCCCAGAGAAAATGGCGACTTGATATTTAACCGATCCCTTTCAGCTTCCTCTTCCTCATTGTATCGCTCATCCTCTTCTTCATCTTCCACATCACTGCTTTGAGGACTAGAGACCTGAGACCCTGAAGGGGAAGGTGGAACTGAGGAAGGCCTGGGGTATTTAAATCCTTCAGTCTGCCAAAGACAAAAATAAGTCACAAACATTATAATGATATAAACACTTTGCATGTGCATTTGATACAAAACATAGTTGGATATTTTTTGTGGTCTGTTCATGGGCTATTATTATTTTTGATTCCTTTTGATTCTGGTACCACCAAATTCAAGAGAGATTCGTTAAATAAATAGCTTTCTTTTCTTATGCACTGAAATGTGCCAGGTGCCATATGTATTTATGTATGTATAAATATATATAATCTTATTTAATCCTTGTAACAACACCAATAAATGTGTTTTTCCCATTTATAGGAGAAAATTGAGGGTTAGAGAGACCAGATGACTTGCCCAAGGTCATGCAGCATGTAAGTGGTAGAGCAAAGATTTGTACCAGGGCTGTGATCACTCCCTAGCCTTTAATATCAACTGTCATGTTACACTGCTCATATTGGCAGTCCCTATGTCACTTTGCAGATTTGCTCAACAAAATTACAGAACATGGGTATCGTGGACATGCCATGGACAACCACCATTGGAAAGAATCCTGGAAGCCAGGCCACTTAGTTGACTCTGAAATTCCACCAGTTACTTTTATTTCAGTGCATGAGCAAATGTCACTAGGTTTTAATCGAATTGCCTTTCTACCTAAGATTCACTGAGATAACTCATTTGATCAATGAGTGCGAAGCACAATTATGGGTCAGGCACCAAAATGCCACTGAGGAAACAAAGAAGAAAAACATGATTCTTGCCCTTCGAGAGAGCACATGTTTGACTGGGGAAGAGAGCTGTATAAAATAGTTGCAGCACTTGTCACTCTGTATTTCAATTACTTGTGTTCATTATTATCACGTCATACCCATACAATCATTTCAACGTTCAGATATTTGGCCTGAAAGCAATAAAAAAAAATAAATTAAAAAAAAAAAAGGAGCTGATTCATGCACTTAGGACCTGGCTCAAAGTAGGAGTTCAATACTTAGTAATTGAATCATTTGAATAAATGGATGAATATAGCTGAATTAATATCAAGTCGAGCGACTGCCTCTAAACAAGCTAAGCCATTAATCCTGTTACAATCCTGAGCATGAAAGTTGGAATTTGTATTCTGAAGGGTTTTCAAAACCCTGTCACCTTCTGCATGAGCAAATTTTACCTTGGGCTAACTTTTGAGATCTGTTTCCCTTGACACTTGATATAGATGGAACATAAGTTGTGCAAAATTGATTATGGTAAAAGGGACTCCTGATTGGGAAATCACATCTGAACTCAGAGATTTATAAATACTCGATGAGGATCTACAGCTTTTGGGAATCCCTGAATTGGATGACTCTCGTACTTGTGCATATTCCTCGCGGAGGCCATGGACGCTGCTGATCTGTGGAGATTTACATGAGATCTTGGCTCCCTGGGGCATGAAACTACTAAGCTAGGATAGATCTCATACCTAATGATAGGGATCTCATCTTTTTGCACGTAAGCTTTCGCCTGGTGGGCAGTGGGGGGGGGGGGAAGGGGAGGGGGCAGGGGCGGGCAAAGAGGTGTGCTTTGGGACCGCTGTGTAGACTGCTGTAAGGACTGATCCCGCTGCAGAGAAATGTCTGACGCTGTCCTACTTCAAGCTGTGTTTCCTATCTTATATCCTTCTAAGTGAATGTGATGGCAAGTAGCCTATGCTCACCTCATGAATGTAAATGTCTAACAGAGCTTCAGAAGAAGACTCCCTGCTGGGCACTGCTGACTGGTACATAAATACTCATCCAGTCCAATTCCTCCCGTGGTTCCTGAATTCACTCTATGTTACTGTTGCCAAGTAGTTACCTGATATTTAAACATTTCCTTGGATAGCGAATTCACCTGCTGTTAAAGCAGGCCAGTTCATTTTTCAGCAGCTCCCGAGAGAATGGGTGTCTAACACAGAGGTTTCAAGTACTAAGGCAGGGAGAGTTTTAATGTGGAAGTGCTTCTCCAATTACATGAATTAGCTGACCATCGGCTCATCCGCTAAATAAGGCTAACTCGGAATCAAGGGCTTTGACTTGGTCTGACTTGTCGGTTCCTCTATTCCTTGCTTTAAGGCAACATTATGAAAAAGTATAAAAGTTTCCATCCTTAACTAATGCTAAATTAAAAAGTATTGGTAGGACTTACCATACACAAGAAATTTAGATTTCAAAATAAATACATAATACATAAAATACTTACCGTTGGTGGTGATGTAGGCTCCATATGGAATTTATCTGGAAAAGCTCTACTTAAGGTCAAGTACCTGGCATGCTGATAATACTATGATAGAAAAACCAATTCACAGTTTAAAAAATATTATATATCTCAAGAACCATGTTATTATATAAAATCTTATTCTCCTAGTAAAGTGGCAGAACCTATTCACCCTAAATTTAAGAATCAGAAAAAAAACTGATGGTTTACAGTTTTATTATTTTCCAGTTAATAAGTAAAGAAATACTACAAAAAGTAGAAGGGAAAAGCCATACTGGCCTTACTGAAAACTCTGAATTGTGTGCTAAAACACTGGCTTCATGCTACAGAGAAGCAGTATGATATGGGGAAAAGGGGGTACCTGAGTAATCAGACAAGCTGGACCTAAGTCCTGCTTGAGACCTTAGATAAGAAACATAACTTCTGGGGCGCCTGAGCAGCTCAGTGGGTTGAGCATCTGCCTTCAGCTCAGATCATGATCCCGGAGTCCCGGGATCGAGCCACGCATCATCGGGCTCCCTGCTCAGCGGGGAGTCTGCTTCTCCCTCTGCCCCTCCCCCTGCTCGTATTCTCTCTCTCTCTCAAATAAATAAATAAATAAAATCTTAAAAAAAGAAACATAACTTCTAAGAGCCTTATCATTCTGCTTTCATTGTAAAATAGAGACAGTACAATGAATCACTCAGGGTTGTGATGAGCACTGTCATTAGTATGTGTAGCCACTCGGCAAATGGCAGCATCTATCATTTGTCAGGGAGAGTTTAGTGGCATCTAAGCAGATACAGGATGTGAAGGTAAAGTCAGCTTATTTTTTATTAAATCATCCAGTACTAAGATATATAGACATCTGGGTATTTACAAACCTATTGCATAGTTGAAAGGAGGTATTTCCTGTACTTGTCATTTGAAAACAATATTATTCCCACTCCCACTGTATTTATGGAATATGGTCACATTATTGCTTAGAGTAAAACAAAATAGAAATGTTTCTTTAGATGTTTTCCTCATATTCATGAACCAATAGCTGAAATGCATCAAGTTAAACACTGACAATAGACTAACTAGAAAGATCCCAGCTAGATCCTGACAGACTTGCTGTTATAAGCTCAAACTAAATATGAAAATTTGGGGGTAGGATTTTGCCAGCTCATTTTAAGTAAAAAAAGTACATGAAAACATTGCTTGAGATTTCAACAATTATGGTACAGGGTTGACTTTGCAGATGATGACTAGAATCTATATTTTTATATCCCAGTGGGATTTTCTTTCTTTCTTCTTTTTTTTAAAGTAGCCTCCACACTCAGCACAGCTCAAAAGGCAGGGCTCGAACTCATGACCCCAAGATCAAGACCTGAACTGAGATCAACAGTCAGATGCCCAACCAACTGAGCCACCCAGGGGCCCCAGTCTAGTGGGATTTCTAAAGCGGTTCTCTCCATCCCAAACTTAACTTACTCTGCCCAAGTATCTCCAATCCAGAAGATCGGAGAGCCTCTCAGTTCGGTTTCTCTGAATAATTCTTTGGCGGCGTGACTGTTTGCAAAATCCATAGAGAAACTGAGTCAGCTGATTGCAGGAATCATCCAGAGAGCGGAATCTCCTGTCAACAATGTAAATACCTGAGGAGCACAAAAGCCAAAGCACGGGTATACATAGGGCTAACCTTAGAATGTTTCTTCTCCCATTCCTTATGTTCCATCACAAACCACCACACTCAGTACCCACTCCCTGACTCCCCTGCTGCCTCCGTTTTATCTTTCCCCTTCCAAGGCTGTATTTCTTCTGTGATCTCCTCCTAAGGGTTTACAACTGTCACCAACACACATGCAACACGATGGATCTTGCTAAAAAAATTTGGCAGTAGAGGGATACCCTGGATCAGTGGTTCTCCCCGGGACTGCTCACTAACCACAATCTCTGGGGTAAGACCTGGGGATCAGTGATTTTTAGGCTCCCCAGTGTTCCCACCGTGCAGTCCTGCCTGAGAACCACAGCTCTAGCCTGAGGAAAGAGAACCGTGATGAGGAGACCATAGAAGACCAGGAAATTGGCAATGTGTAGGCAGACAATCCATCCCATCTCGCTTTTCTTGCTGCTAGGCAACACAGACACAGAGATGGTGGTATGCAAATTCTTCTGCCATCTTCAACAATTTAAGTGAATTTTGCTAACGGCACAGACTTTTTAAAATAATGACGCTGACTACTCTATATACTCTAAGGCCATAGTTACTATAACATCAATATATTTAATATTAATAGCATTTTTATCCTATCTATGAACCACATAATTAAATCTACTTTTAATTAAACAAGAAGTATAAACATTACTTTAATCATCAGGATAGCTTTAAAGTTAGGCTCCCTAAAGATCCCGTGTTTGGTTAGAGGTTACTTCTCCCTGCATTGGGTGAATGATGAAAAACCTCACCGTAAGCAGTAGGATCAGCCACGTGCTCCTGCATGAAACAGCCAAAGCCAGAAAGGTTGGTTGTCACACTGGGGATACCCATCACAGTGCATTCAGCTGCCAGGGGAAATAGACAAAGGCTTGGCTTCAGACCCGCTTCTATATCCTCTTATGCACACAGAGGGGGGAAAAGCCCAAGTTGGCCTAGTAATAGCGATATTTATTTTGTATCAGGTACAGTACTAAGCTCTTTACATGTATTAACTCATTTAATCTTCTCAACGACCACGTGAAGTAAGACTGACATTATCGGGGCACCTGGGTGGCTCAGTTGGTTAAGCGACTGCCTTCGGCTCAGGTCATGATCCTGGAGTCCCGGGATCGAGTCCCACATCAGGCTCCCTGCTCAGCAGGGAGTCTGCTTCTCCCTCTGACCCTCCTCCCTCTCATGCTCTCTGTCTCTCATTGTCTCTCTCGCAAATAAATAAAATCTTAAAAAAAGACTGACATTATCTCCATCTTACAGATGAAGAAATTGAGGCACAGAGAGGTTAGATAATTTGCCCAATGTCACAAAGGCAGGGAATGGGGTAGAGGTGGGATTTGAAGCCAGGTGCCCGGCTCCAGGGCTCCTGTTTGGAACTGCTACTCTACCCTGTCTCTCTCATTCTGGCTGGTTTTGTTTTTTGCTCCATTCTAAGCTGTGTCTCTAAGTCTGGTGAGTTTGTGGGTTTGGGACATGAGCAACTCCTCCCGTCGTATTAATCTCCCTTGCCACAAATCCCTCCACTTCCCCAAGTGTCCATTGTACCCATACCCTCCCCCATCTTCTCCCCCCCCGCCAGTCAAAACCTGTTTTTCATAAAATAGTGGATATGTTTCTTTTAAGAAGTATTACCGCTCACAAGGATGTCTGCATTTTTAACAAGGAATTTATATTTGATGATGGAATTAATCTTGGTTGGCTAGTGGGGGTGGGTTAAAAAAAAAGATTTCCCCACTAATCAAGAAGTAATGCAGTTTATTTCTCCAGCTGTTCTGAAACTGTTCCAAAAAAGAGAAAAGGAAGGAAAACTTCCAAACTCATTTTACGAGGCCACCATTACCTTGATCCCAAAACCAGACAAAGACCCCATTAAAAAAGAGAATTACAGACCAATATCCCTGATGAACATGGATGCAAAAATTCTCACCAAAATATTAGCTAATAGGATCCAACAGTACATTAAAAGGATTATTCACCACAACCAAGTGGGATTTATCCCTGGGCTGCAAGGTTGGTTCAACATCCGCAAATCAATCAACGTGATACAATACATTAATAAAAGAAAGAACAAGAACCATATGATCCTCTCAATAGATGCAGAAAGAGCATTTAACAAAGTACAGCATCCTTTCTTGATTAAAACTCTTCAGAGTGTAGGGATGGAGGGTACATACCTCAATGTCATAAAAGCCATCTATGAAAAACCCACAGCGAATATCATTCTCAATGGGGAAAAACTGAGAGCTTTCCCCCTAAGGTCAGGAACGCGGCAGGGATGTCCACTATCACCACTGCTATTCAACATAGTACTAGAAGTCCTAACCACAGCAATCAGACAACAAAAAGAAATAAAAGGCATCCAAATTGGCAAAGAAGAAGTCAAACTCTCACTCTTTGCAGATGATTTGATACTTTATGTGGAAAACCTAAAGACTCCACCCCAAAACTGCTACAACT
>NC_138373.1:83273874-83293913 GCF_054177405.1 Leptonychotes weddellii
TAGCCTGGTGATGGGTATTAAAGAGGGAACGTACTGAATGGAGCACTGGGTGTTATACACAAACAATGAATCATGGAACACTCCATCAAAAACTAATGATGTAATGTATGGTGATTAACATAATAAAATAAAATTTAAAAAAGAAAGAAGTAATGCAGTTTAGACAGCGGCCTTTTCTTCTGCTCTGCAAGTATTGCCTCGTGGTTTATCTCAAGAGAGGTGTGGTTTCCTAATTTTTAGAGGGAGTGGTGGAGAAGAAAATGGGACAGGGATTCTTGACCCATATGAGAATCTAATGAAAACCTGGAACTCATCCCCAGAAAAATTCTTACTCATATATGTATAAAGAATTTTGCCTACAATTCCATGGAAGTTCACAGAACCTTATTTTTTTTAAATACTCATTAAAATACATGTAATGAAGTGCTAGGTACCCATAATCTCTGCAAATTTTCATTGAATGAATTTAATGGAATAAGCACTTACAATCATTGGATTTTCTTGAAACACAGCCTTAAATGAATATTTTCTGGAGTGTGTTAAACTTAGTATCAAATAAAGAGTTATTTTTAAAAAATTAGAATTATCTAATATGCTAACACCAAACTTAAACCACTAGGGGTCTTGTTATTTCTGTAACTAGAGGTTAGGTGAGGAGTGACCAATTTCCTTTGGTTAGTTCAAAACAGAGAATGACTCATTCTCAAACTTCTTTTTCCATCTACTTATCTTTTATAATAGTTTTGCTGGTCTTTATCTTAAAATACTAGATGTATCTCCTCTATCATTTTGGGTTAAGTTTATCTTTGTCCTATAAAATGATGTTTGGTGGAAAGTCTGCTGTAAGTTATAGAACATTCTCTTTACCCAATGTAAAGGATTTCCCACATCCCTCAGTCACTCAGACTTTGGTTTTGTGCTTCTCTATTTTTGAAACTTCCTTGATAATAAATTATGTTACTTACTAGAAATAATAGGAACAAAAGTCAATAACAAAATGTTAAGTTCATCAGTGAAATATGCATTTTATGTATCTTAAAAGATAGATACTCAATTATAAACAATTTCAGATAATATGTGGGTATTTCATAAGTAAGAAGACACCATCTTTATAAAAGTGACAACTGATACCCATAACAATTTTTAGAACTACAAAAGAGATAGCTGGAAGAGTTAGGTCAATAGCTTTTCTATGTCATGTTTCAAGAGGAGATAATATTTTATCTATTTTCCCCAGAGGTTTTAATATTTTTACAGCTGCTGGCAAATTATTCTTGGTGGAACCTAGAATGATAGAATAGGACCTTATGTCAAAAGAGGCAGAGATTTCATGTTGCTCCTTATGTAAAGATACTACTTATATAGAATTTTTTTTAATACATAATGTATTATTTGTTTCAGAGGTACAGGTCTCTGATTCATCAGTAGATACTACTTATATAGAATTTAAAATTCTATATTGAAATTCTGGGATCAGAAAACAAAGATTAGAAAAATTCTTCCTCTTCATAATTCAACCATGATCTCCCTAACCTTGACCGATGCCACCCCTTGGTTGGACAATGATGACATTGAGATCAGAAAGGAAAATTTATTAATTATGCATAAAAATGTTTTCTGAACCTTTTCTTTTAAAATTATGAATGGAATTATATTTAAATAAAGAGGAAAATCTCCGATTACTAATATGAGATGGAAAAGTTAGTATTATATACTTTCCATTGGCATTTATTTAAAGTATTTGTTTCCTTTTTAATTAAGCATTTCAGTACAAATACAAATTGATAGCTCTTGATACCAATGACAAACATGCTCATAGGGGAAAAAAAGAAAAATAGGTAGTGCATCTGGGAATCCACCATCAGGGAGGAAAAAAAAAGGCAGATGAAGAGGTGGAGGATCTGAATGGAATGATGTCAGGGTCATAATACCTATCACCGAACTGACATTTTATCTTAAAAGTACCTCTTTTTTGAGTGACAAGGGTGTGAAGAAGACTTTTCACTGTATACCTTCTTATACTCTTTGTTTCCTTAACTATGTGAATGTGTTACCTATTAAAAATTAAGTACATCCATTAATTTAAAAAAATTCTGAAATATGTTTTAGAGAACACTTTTGCTGGACCATTGTTTCTCATCTTAAACCTACTTGCACTCAATTTCTCCTTTATATGAATAGTTGGGACTGGTAGAGACAACTCAATAATATGTAATCTTTATAACACCTTCTTTTTCTTTGTAATACAGTATATTATTATAATTTAATCTTAGTAGAAATTACATATCAGCTTTGAATATTATATCCATGTGCATAAAATAATAGATTAATAAAATTTAAAACATTCCACAATCTATACATGCCACATACCTGGAGTATAACCCCACGGTTCATAGTATGATGGAAATACTCCAAGATGACAACCTCGGACAAACTCTTCATAATCCATGGGTAATAAGGGGCTGGTGGAGGATAGAAACTCTGGGTGCAAAATTACCTAAAAAAGGAAAATTCTAATGAGAAAAAAAAAGAAATTAAAGCAAAAATCTCCTACATTTCGGTATTTTGATACTGTAGAAGCCTTGTGTTCTAGATTCTAGAGATGTACAAGGAATCTCATCTAGATTAGATCAGACTAGAAACCTTCATCCAAGTTACTATCCTCTCTCACCTGGAGGTAATCACCTCCTAACCTAGATCCCTGCTTCTATTCTGCCAAGGTCTCTACTCAGTACAACTAGAGTGAAGATTTAAAAGTGCCAGGTACTCCCGTGCTCAAAATCCTTCACTGGCTTCCCATTTCACTCAGAATAAAAGCCAAAGTATTTATGATGGCAGTGGTGTTCTGGTACATGTTTAAGAATGAAAAACCAAAATATAAGTATATATTTGTACATAAGTTTACTATACCTTTTATTGATATAAAGAATGTATAGCATACAATTTCCAAATAATAAAAAATGTACACACAAAAACCTGCACACAGATGTTTGTATCAGCTTTATTCATAATTGATAAAACTGGGGAGCAATCAAGATAACCTTTAATAGATGAATAAATAAATAAACTGTCCAGACAATGGAATATTATTCAGTGCTAAGGAGAAATGAGCTATCAAGCCATGAAAAGACATGGAAAAAAAATTAAATGTACATTACTAAGTGAAAAAAGCCAATCTGAAAGGCCACACACTATATGATTCCAACTATATGATATTCTGGAAAAGGCAGAACTATGAAGCCAGAAAAAAGATCAGTGCTTGGATGAGGGCAGGGTTGACTAAGCAGAGTGCAAAAGAATATTAGGGCAGTGAAATTATTCTGTATGATTTTATAATGATGGATACATGTCATTATACATTCATCAAAAGTCACAGAAGGTAAAGCACCAAGAGCATAGCTTCATGTAAACTGAATCTTGGTGGATAATAATGTATCAATGTAGGTTCATCAAGTGTAACAAATATAAGATCCTGGTGTGATATGTGGACAGTGGGGGAGGCAGTGCCGGCAGGGGTATGTGGGAACTCTCTGTACTTTCTGCTCAACTTTGCTGTGAACCTAAAACTTCTCTAAAGAATGAAGTCTAATAAAATATGTGTAATACCCTCCTTATTATAAATTCTAGACAGTTAAATACTCCCACATGCTTTTGTTGACTTTTGCAAGAATCCCGTATTCAGAACCAACTTATGGTTTCAACTGAGGACTGAATGTAGTTATGATGTAAATGTTGATCCATTCAGAGATATACATCAGAACTTCAAAGGTTCATCAGTGACGTAAGTGACTTCTTTCCTGAGTTGGATATTAGCTTTTGAATATGGAAAAAATATTTCCTCATATTTTTGTGCCACTCACAATTTTGTGTAATGACTCTAGACACAACCCTTCTAAGTTTAATCTGTATTGTTCATATTTCTCTACCACCTTCTTAAGTCTAGACAATCGATACACAATTAATCAAGCCATGACGCGTAGTGTTCACCTATTTTCACTCTCTAGATACTCCCGCTATGGTCGGTTTCAAGCTGCCAATGTGATGTCACTGAACTGGAGATGGGGAAGGCAGTAGCACACCATTATAGAATATTTCCACCATCGGTGGGTACAATCGCCATAAATAGCTTCAAGTGCATAGATCATCGTAAAATGTAGTAAACGATTAGGATGTGATGAGTTTCAGCATTACCTTTCATTTTAATATAACTGATTTATATTTTAAGTTGATATAATTTAATTTTTAAAAAATAGCTATTTTTAAAACTGGCTCACAAAACTTCTGAGAATTTAGCAATTGGTTCTCGTGCACTGGTATGAGCTGGTACTGGGACTACACTGCTGGTAATGTTATGTGAAGGCGGAGACGAGAGAGAGAGAATGGCTATCATTGGGAAGGTGTGATTAGAACAGCTACTTAAGTGGTCACCCGGATGAAAGAATTCTCCAATTTCTCCTATTTATTGAAGTTTTTCTTGAACCATTATTAGGTAATTTGTCAGCCTCTCCCCCATAGTTAAGTAGTTATTAAATATAAATAAAATCTGATTTAAAAGCATTTGGATTATATATATATGTATGTATAGATATATAGTATATACTATATAGTATTTATATTGTACACATATAAATAATATACATCATATACATACATATATAACATACATAATATATGATATATAGTATATATTTATACTGTATATATTATGTATTATATGCCATAATATATAACACATTATTATACATTATATAGTATATGCCATATAATATACATATAAAATATTATTTATATTGTATATAAACATAATATAACATATATAATAAAAGAATAAGTGTATATCTTTCCAAAGAGATTACTTTGAAGAAAAACCCTAATTTGGATATATAACAACAATGATAACAGTTGTATCATACTTTATGTATTATAAATACTGTTCTCATATATTATTTCATTTAATCCTAGCAACATCATGACATTCTCATTACTCTAATTTTAGAAATAAATTATAGGGCGCCTGGGTGGCTCAGTTGGTTAAGCGACTGCCTTCGGCTCAGGTCATGATCCTGGAGTCCCAGGATCAAGTCCCGCATCGGGCTACCTGCTCAGCGGGGAGTCTGCTTCTCCCTCTCCCGCTCCCCCCTCTTGTGCTCTCTCTCTCTCTCACTCTCTCTCTCAAATAAATAAATAAAATCTTTAAAAAAAAAGAAATTATAAATATTATAAATAAATTATATACATTAGTTCCATGTCAGGAGATCTACAAATGGGACCTAGGTTAAACTTAAGCAATAGAATGGTAGAATATCCAAAAGTAGTACCTAAAAATGATAGTTCATTCAATCACAATCACAAAGCCCAAAATAAAAATAGATAAAACATTTTCCTCCACAGAACATGATTTGAGTCCTTATCATGTGCAAAGTCCTGCACAAGGAAAAGAGACAGACACAGATCCTGTGTCCAGACAATCATCAAATCAGCAGACCACTGTACTCCTGGCAAATATCAGCAAACAGGGATTCAAAACTCATTGTCCTACTTTGGCATTTCCGAGCCTGGGAAAATCTGTACTCTCCAAAGCCCATTTTGGAACATGAAAATATCATGGCTCATTTCTTTTGTTTCCAGCCAAACAGAATGACAGCATAACTAAATACTAACACAGCTGCTCTGGGCCCTGAACAGCCAATGACGGAGGCCTGGGGCAGAGGAAGGGATGTGAGAGGTCAGCTCAAGGTTACCGGGAGGATTAAATGAGATCCTGTATACAAAAGCCCCCAGCAAAGCACCTGGCTCACAGCAGGCGCTGGATCAGTAGGGAAAAAACAAATAAAAACCAAAAAGTCGTCTAACCACATTTATCCTGTGAGGGAATTAAGATCCCAGGCAGTTAATTTACTTTCACAGAGTACTGGCACAGGGTCAAGACCTGGAGTCTGCACTGTAGGTTTTTCTCACTGCACCCACTGCCGAGGCAGAATTGATGATAAATTCAAATTCAAAATAATCTGCAACATTTCCTGAATCAAGTGGTTGCATTCATATAAAGCGCTTGTCCGAGAGTTAAGAACCACTGTATAGAGTTCTGTAAATATGCAGGTGATCAAATGAGTACTCACATTAGCACAGGGCCTGAGTCAGTGTTAAGCTTTTAAAGGATACTATTTATAAATAAAATACCTAATTATGAGTTGACCAAAATTTATCTCAGTGCTTTGAGAGTATATTGCTATGAAGGGGCTATTCTTTTACTTCTTGTGTGTGTGTTTGCTTTATGATAATAACCAATGAAAGTCTCAAACTGTTCATGAGTTTATCTATATAAACATAATTTGTATGAGACAAACTTCCTTCTCCGTTCACTCTACAGAAGCTATGTGCTTTTATATCTCTGTGCCTTTTTGTCTACTTCTGCCGGCTCTCTGTATGATGAACTGTTGTCTGCATGATAAACTCCTGCTCGTCAGTCAAGATCTAGCTAACATGTCATCCTTTTATAAAACATTATCAAATTCTCCAGGCAGAGATAAATCCTCCATTTTCTACTCTCATCAAACTCTGTTTACACCTCTCTTCTAAAAGTTACTGAGCACCTATCATCTGCTACGGACCCGGCTAAGTACAGATAAGAGCTGACATTTATCATGCACTTGCCACGTGCCACATACTGCACTAACTGGAGCATCTATTACTTATTTAAGCCTCACAACAATTCTGTGAGTGTGCGTCTATTTTGCCACCATTTTACAGATGAGAAGACTGAGGTAGATTAAGTAAATTTGCAAATCGATTAAGTGGCAGAGATTTAAAGGCAGACAAGGGATCCCGATTGACAGCCCCAACCGCTTCCCCTCTGGAGCAACTACAGCAGCTGCTCTAGCCTATAGACCTGGCAGAGATGGGTACTAGTGCCAACTCATTTCTGCACAACCAGTGACTCTTTTAATGGGCAACTTTTGTTTGGAAAATCCCTACTCCAACTAATAGGAATCCCTATTAAAATTGTCGCATGCAATTGCTCATCGAATAAGGCACCCGTCTGCCTACAAACATGAAACTGTTTGGTAGGTGAACAAATCACATGAAAGTAAAATATAAAGGGAAGATTTAGATATAGGGAAATGATGTGTGTGGTAATGCTAATATATTTAAAATAAATCACAGTAAACCACAATTCACCCCCCCCACACACACACAGAGGCATCTTTTGTATTAAGAAAGGAAGCATTGGAAAATAATTCAGAATCGTTGTTAGCTATAGATTGATTGTACTGTTGAAAACTAATTCTTTTGGCACACACAGAAGTGCACGTGCTTCTGTGTGTGTGTGTTTCTTTCCCCTAGCTGACCAGCCATGTTAGTGGTCTGCTTTTTCCCTTTATGAGTCACTACATAGTGCTGCTAGGTGTGTATATTTTTCATGCATTTGCTAATTTTTATTAATTCTAGTTTTTGTTAATGACATTTGACTTTCTGTAAAAAAAAAAAAAGGTTGAGAGGTGTTTAGAACTGGGCTGCAGTCTGTGGGTCTTCCCTCTTCATCCTTCCTTCCCCCTCTTTCCACCGTGTCGGACTACCCCTCCCTGCCTGCTTTCACTTTCAATCTCTATCCTGCACAGGCATTTTCACCAATAAGTGTTTTCACATCTAATCCTGTCTTGGTGTCTGCTTCTCAGAGAATGGAAAGTGAGAAAATTTATATGAGACACGATCACTGCCTCGAAGAACTCACAGTCTCACTGGAGGAATGGACATACATATTTTAAAAATACAAATAACTCAGTGTGATGATTCCTATATTTGTAGCAGATATAAAGCACCTTGAGAATGCAGATAAGAAAGTGATTGCCCTGTCTGGAGTAGATGAATGCACGTTGGACAAACACAAGGAAGAGATGACCTCTAGGTTGGATCCCAAAGAAGCTGTTAGAATGGCTGAGATAGGGGCACTTCAGAAAGAATAACAACAGCAAAGACACAGAGGGATGAAGTTTAACATACTTAGGAAATAATGTACTTGTCCTTTCCTGAGAAATGGCTTCACTGTTATCATATTAAAACACACACACGCACATACACACACACACACACAGATCAGCAAAGCATACTTTGTTCAGAGCTCCCAATTTCAGGGGACCTTCCAGACTCAGTCTTCCCGAGAGCAAAGGAAGCATGAACCACAGTCATGGCTCCACATCCCCTGTTCAGTCTATATTTATTGTACATGTCATGTGCCAGGCACCTGACAGATCCTCAGAGGAAGAGCCACAGGTTTAAATATAAGTGTGACAAAGTTGTGTAAAACAGAAAGCTACAGGAAAATAATAGGCTTTCTTTCTGTCACTATTTCCTTTCCAAGAGGAAAAAAAAATTGAGAAGAACTGGTCTAAACTACATGAAAATGAAGTCAAATTAGTGCTGATACACTCTGAAGTGAGGTAAGTTCCTGCAGATCCAATCGTGCTGATCCAATTGTGTGCCTTTGGGAGATACATCCCTGCATTTCCAGGGAAAAATCTGTAGCCTGCCTATAATGTGATGTGTGCTAGGGGTAAAAATTTTGGAAATGCAAAAACACAAATGAGAAAATAAAAGTCACCCATAATTCTATGGCACAGGGAAATATACACACATATGTGTGTGTCTATGTACACACTCACACGTGTGTGTGTAGAACATGTTTAAAATGGATGGGATAACACCGCATGGAACATTTTATAAACAGCTGTATCAGTTAATTCTGTACTATGAGCTGTTGCTATCTACTATCATGAAAATTTTTCCTGCCTTGATTTCTGAGATATTTTTCTCTTCTAATTCTTGCTCTTTTCTTGCACTGACTTTTCCTCCTCTAATCTCTTAAATCTTGAGGTTTTCTTGGGTCAACACTTTTTCTCTGCTCGTTCAGCCTGGTCTTGCAGCATGGCAGGGTCATCATTCCCAGGTATCCCCTGCTGCCCCTCCACTGATAGCTCACTTTATGAAGCCCTGTTTTCTAAGTACCCATGAAACATCTTAACTTGAATAGCTCACATATAACTCAAACGATCTACCAAGAACTGAGTTCAATTCTTGATGCAATCCTCAAGCCAACTCTGATAAAGCCTTTCCTTAGTTTTTAGAAAGTATTGACTAAATACTGAAGCCAGAAGGCTATCATCTTTGCCTTCTCCCTCTTTTTCCCTCCCAATGACCATTGATTACGAAGTATGATCTTTTCTATATACAACCACCTCTTCCATGATTCCGTCCTCTCTAGCACTTATGGCATGGCCTTTCTAAGGGCCCCTTATCATCTCTCTCCTATCCTGTGGCAGGAGGGCCCTAACTTGTCTCCCTCCACCACATCCACTCATGCCTATATCAAGGAGTGAATGCAAGATAAGGAATAAATTTACAAACAGACTATTTTTTTTCCAAGAGATTTTGCAGAGAAGAATAGAAAAGACCAAAACATTTAAAAACATCAAGAGAAGACCAGGTTAAGGCAAAGTTTGTTTGCTTTCTAATGCGAGAAAATTTAAGGAATATTCGTAGACAGCAAGGGAAGGAGCTAGTAAACCTGCAGTATAAGGGAGGGTTAACAGGGTAAATTTCCCAAGAATGTCGGAGGGAATGAGATCAACAACAATCCCCAGAACCCAAAGGTAAATAGGTAAAAATAGGTCAAAATCTATATTTGAGAGGCACTGAAGGAGTTTATACATTGAATTCTCAAGTCATCTGCTAAAGGTGAAAAAAAGAAGAAAAAGTGGGACCTTTGAAAAGATTGGTAAAAGCTTGTGACAACCTGATCTTGAATATTGGTGAATGGGATTGAGTAGAGATAAGCAACTGTCTACATGTTCAACATTGTGTCCCACACTTAGCACTGTGCCTGAACATAGTACTCCCTCAGTACACATCAGAGAGACTAAGCTCCACAGTGGCAGAAACCAGGTCTTAATAAAAAAAACTCACACTGTACTTAATCATTTAGACACTCAAGCATCAAAAGAATGAGTTGGTCTATAGAAAATTCCATAAAAATATCATTAGCCATATTCTCTGAAACTGGAAGCTTCTCATATTATCCCCTTAAAGTTGAACTTTATCAGGAAGAAACAAAGACAATTCATTTTCATCTCAGAGATTCACTAATTAAAGTAATTCTTAGAGTACATTTGTATCATAAAAATTAGGCAATTTCCCTATTCTTACTGATAATATTGTACAACGTTAAGAATGATACTAAAACAGACATTATATTTTAATTACCCAAGACAGCAAACAGAATTAATTTTTTTTAGAAATATCATTTGAAATAGTTCTGAAACATGTCAAAACAAATACGGGAGACTTCTAATAAATTCTGAAAAAGTATATTCTATGTCATTTTGAAGTGCCTTGTGTAAACAATTAGTTCTACCTTGACTCTGTCTGTGCGGCTGTTGAAAAGTCCGATCCGTCTAATGGTGCTGAGGATGGGATCAGTGGAGTCATCAATCATATTGTGAGTGGTCACTGGAGGCAAAGACTGTCGCTGAAGTCATAGAGGAAAGAAAATGTCAATTGTGGAAAGAATTAATAAGTGTGACTAATTTCAACAATAGGTCATTGGCAACATGTCATCCAACCTTCATGCCTTCCATCTTTTGGATGACACTAATGATGATGACTAAGTTTTGTGTGGGTTTCAGAGGGATAATGGCTTAAAGAACTTCCTTCGGATATTATGAACACATGATATTTTTGTTTCTCACCTGCAGCCACTACGTGAAAGGCCTAGACTTCTTGATTGCTCTTAGGACCTATTTGGAATGAAGGTGTCCTGAAATTGTGACTTAAGATGAGCTCTTCTCCTGGATCCTTCTAGCAGAGCTGTCCTCTGATGGTGCCTGATGCCTCACTGTTATGACAAGATGTCGGTGCATGCCTATCTTCCCTTTTTTCAGTAAGTCCACTCAACTGGGAAACATTCACCTTTTCTCGATCGTGACTCAAAATGCTATGCTTTTCGAAAATTTTAGGGACTATTTTGTTGTCATTGCAATATACAGAGTTTTTCAAACGGATATATTGGTTCCAAAGGAATTTTTTAAGTGGCTACAAGATAAGTTTCATGAAATTTTTTTAAGGAGCCCTGAAAAGCACTAAAAAGAAAATAAGCCAAGTTGTCATTTAGGTGAATGCATAAGAAAGACTTTTCTAGCTTTTGGGTTCACACATTTCCCAAACTAGCCCATTCCAATAAATTAAAATATTGGTCTAAATTGATTTTAACAATCTTGGGAAGTGTTGGGCACTCTTGTCTTTATTACCTGGGTTGAAAAGATGGCTCTTTTCATAATTGTTACATCATCTCGATCCAAAATATTGTCCATGTCAGGAATTTCTCCTCTGTGGGCAAAACAATGTTAATAAGAAAAATAAAAATAACAGGCACTGATTCAATGCTTCCTAGGTGTCAGACAGTGTTCTAAGCACTTTAAAAATAAATATAAAGCAAACATGGTTTCCTGATGACACTCATAGACAAATTCCTAGAGCATGAAGAAGTTTGATAAGAGAACAATTTTGATAGCATAAAAGAAAGTTAAAATTCATTTCTAAAGCATTACTGTTGACCATCAGAAGGATACTTCCATTATATTTTGCCTACTCTTGAGTACTACGTTCACAAGTGGCCATAACTGTCCATCTATAAGTTGATATTTTTACTGGTTAAAGGAAATGATGCATGCCTGCCACCATCAGTCAGGAAACAACACAGCTTTCTCTTCATATTCTAACAAAATTCATATATTTAATATATATTTTTATTCTTTTATAATATATTTTGATTTGATTTAATTATTTAGATTTTTATTTTATAAATTTATATATTTCATTTATTATGTATTTAAATGTTTATTATTCATTAAGTAAATATAGGTTACTTAACATTACTTAATGTTAATAAATATTTTAATTTAATATATAAGTAAATATATGTATTTAATATATAAAGTTAATATATATTTTGACTTAAAAATCTCACGAAATCTCCCTCAGTTTCACATTGATATATTAACTCTTAATGAGAGTCCCATTGAATTAGAGCCTATTTGCATATGGGAATATGTTCTCATTTGTACAACCTGTTTATAAGTATTCATCAGATGAAGGATAAAACAAAACCCGTTCCCATGATATAATATTACTACTACTAATAATGATGAATATAATATAATTCAAAGGCTACTAATTCCTTTATATTTGGAACAAAAGAAATACATGATAATGTATAAGTTGTTGAATTCGAATAGTGAAACCCTAAAATGTTGAAGTGTTATGTACTCCCAGCACCTACCTTAACAATGCATCATAGAGTTTCTTCCCAAATTTTTCTTTCACAGAATGTGCAATGTCCCTGTATGAATTGAAAGATTTATAATTTAAACAGTGTCACAATTTAAAATCTTTGTTTGCCATGGCCACGCTGATGTTTTGTCAAGTGCATCCTTTGAAATTACGGGTCTCTTTTGTGGAACCTCTTCTACTGTTTTTCCTAGTTGCCAATTTAGCTTGAGTTCAAACCTTCAGAGCTGAGGCAGCAGAACACCCCGAGCTGCCCACAGAGCTTAACATTTTTTTGCTTGATGATTTTCAGGTGAGGGTGGAGGGCAGGGCAGGGCAGTGGATGGAAGTATAGATGTAACAAGATGGCGAATTCATTGGTGATTGTTGAAGCTGGGCTATGGGCATGGAGGGGGTCATTATACTAATCTCTTTACTTTGGCATTCATTTTTTTTTTTTTAAAGATTTTATTTATTTATTTGACAGAGAGTGAGACAGCGAGAGAGGGAACACAAGCAGGGGGAGCGGGAGAGGGAGAAGCAGGCTTCCCGCCGAGCAGGGAGCCCGATGCGGGGCTCGATCCCAGGACCCCGGGATCACGACCCAAGCCGAAGGCAGACGCTCAACGACTGAGCCACCCAGGCGCCCCGGCATTCATTTTTAAATTTTCACCATAAAATTAAAAATAAATTCAACCCATCTTTAAAGATTTCCACAGAGGTTTTTCCTTCCATGGTGGCTCATTCCAAAGTTTTTATAGTAACACAGTTTGATAGGCACTACATAATCTGACATAGTAGCCTATGAGAAGAGAACCCAGTAGCATTTGTGCTAACATAATCTTTTTTTAAAAAGATTTTTTATTTATTCGTTTGTGAGAGAGAGAGAGAAAGAGAGGGCAGGAACAGGGGGGAGGGTCAGAGGGAGAGGGAGAAGCAGACTCCCTGCTGAGCAGGGAGCCCAACGTGGAGGGTTGATCCCAGAACCCCAGGATCATGACCTGAGCTGAAGGCAGAAGCTTAACCAACTGAGCTACCCAAGCACCCCTTGTGCTATGGTAATCTTAAAGAAAAAACAGTTGAAGGAGATATATCAGAAATTATGCATGTTAAAAAAATCTCTTGACACTTATTGAGAACATTCACAAGACATGAGATTACCATAGCTGTTTCCGCACTGCCTGGCCTTTCAGCGTTTCCACATTGAAATTATTTGTCTTGGCAGGCATGATGAAAAACACCACCACTGTAACGTCACTTTTATGCATCTAGTGAGGGATTAGGAAACACAAGTTAACTACCAAAGATAAACGAAAACATCAACAGATGGACCTTAAACTTAAAAAAAACAATGTTTTAAATTACCTTTAGATAAAAGGAATACTTATTTATGATTCACAGAGAAATTAAAGCCACCTTCCTGAAGCTTAACTCAGAACTATTAATTTAAATCTGGCTTTCAGTCAAGATCTGTTGATTAACAATTTGAAAATTCAGACATAAAATATTTTCCTTAAGCAGCTAAAATACATAGCAATTGCTAGTGATATCACGGTGCTTTTCTGGGGTTAAAAAAAAGTCACATGAATGTGAGCTAATGTTACAAGGCCAAAATTAGCTCTTTAAAATTTCAGATTGGAAAGTTCATGGGGATTTAGTTTTGTTTTATTCTATTTTTTTCTAGTTTATTCACATTGATTTGTATAAATAGATGATTTACACTTTTCTGTTAAATGCCTTGCCATAATGCGGCATTTTGGTTTTTTAGTCCTAAAGTACAGGAACAAGCATGTGCTCAGCCCCTCTGGTGTGGCAGGCACTGTGCCAGACACTTTAAATGAATAATTTAATCCAATCCTCATAAAAACCGTGCACAAGAGATATCACTCTCTTCATTTTACTAATTGAAAGAGTGGCATGAGAGTTTCAATATTTTGTCTGAGATCCTATAACAGGTTATTGGCAGAGCTGAGATTCAAACTGGTGTCTTTGATCCTAGACTCTGTTTTCTTTTCCTCTTCCCTAGCACATCTCAGAAGGAAATGACATATCCAAACCACTGTGAGAATGGAAGCATAAGCTCACTTAAAACCGTGCACATATGAATGTTCGTGTATTCTGGAAATGACTATATCCTAAATGTGGGCACTGCATACTTTATAGCCCCCTCAAGGGTCTGACATTCTATTAAAAAAATCTACAAAAGTCATAGAATAGGAAACTCACTCCAGGAGTAGCCAATGTCCTATGAAAGAATAAATGTACTATATGAAAGAGAATGCTTTCTTTTAATTTCTCCAAGTATTGTAATGATCTTTGATGTCTAGAATAGCAATTGGCTTTTTCTTCATACTTAAAGATAAAGTGACTATTTAATAAATATATAGATAAATTGATTAATAATGTCCCTAAACATGATATATGTTTGATATAACTTTGAGTCCATCTTTAAAGCTTGTTGAATAGACACATACCAGGAAATATTATGGAATAAGATTATTCCTGCCTATTAAAGAATAATCTATGTAGTCTTCAGTCCTATTTTACAGAGTTGGGTTTTTATTAATGTATTATTTCCTTATTAAGTGGTATCAGTAAATCTTTTAGTATACTTGGTGTGATGTCTGCTCTAAGGCAAAAATAAATCTATGTCCAAGGAAAAAAATTAACTGGAGAACAGTGAAAGTTTAGGTTGTCTTGGTATCTCAGTAAGATTGAAATTCTACACTGGTCTCCCGTAGCTTACTGTTATTTATTCTATACTTTTACATGACAGGATTAGAATATAAGCCAATAACTTCAATCACTAGCTATTCCATAGTACCATTTTGTATAGCTTTTTCTATTGGCACAGATTTTATTGCTGGCGTAATTGGGAACCTATGTTAAGTCCCACCTTCCTGAGCAGAAACTGATTCCACATGGAAGCAGGAACCTCCTTTCCCCTCCTTGTTTCCATGTGGTGGGACACCTCCTGGTTTCACAGTTCAAGACTCTTACTAATCTCGGGGAGGAGACATGGCTGGCGAGTAGGGAGGGGAATAGTGTTTGTGTGCGTCTTCCCCTTGCACAGAGAGCAACTGCTTGGTTGCCAGCTGTGTGGTAGAGGCTCCTCTGAAGGTCTTCTTTGGTTGGGGGAGCACAGCAATGTGATGAGCTAGCTAGGTCTAATAGCAAGGTTCAATATCAGGAAGCCTGTGGGTGCCATATACCAAGCCACATCTTCCATTACAAGTCTTTATTGGTTTTATTATTTTTTTTATTTTTTAGATTTTATTTATTTATTTGAGAGAGAGAGAGGGAGAGAGCGGGGTGAGGAGCTGAGAGAGAAGCAGACTCCCCGCTGAGCAGGGAGCCTGATGAGGGGCTCAATCCCAGGAGTCAGGGATCATGACCTGAGCCGAAGGCAGAACCTCAACCGACTGAGCCACCCAGGTGCCCCTCAGTCTTTATCGGTTTTAAAAATGGCGAATTTTGTTCTCCATTTGCTTGATTTCTTCATATTTATCTTTCAACTGGTTAACTCTTGGGACAGGGAAAGGAATGTTATAATGTCATCTTAAAACAGAACACAATAAGCTTGTGGCTCTCTTAAAAAAAATACCAGA
The DNA here is from genome assembly GCF_054177405.1 of Leptonychotes weddellii. Classification (NCBI taxonomy): domain Eukaryota; kingdom Metazoa; phylum Chordata; class Mammalia; order Carnivora; family Phocidae; genus Leptonychotes; species Leptonychotes weddellii. Next base: position 83,289,801 of record NC_138373.1, read on the forward strand.
TAACATAGACAGAGACACAAGTGAACAACGTGGTGATCCCAATATGTAAATTGAAAAGCTGGAGCCATTTTCAGAATAAGGTTGTCATTTTAAGTATTCACAATCACATATCTGCTGGATACTTCTTAAGAAGCCAGAAAGTTCTTTACTTCCCACAGAAGGAAGTCCGCCTATAAAAGTATTGCATGGTGTTCTATAGCGTTCTTACCCTCAGCAGAAAATTTAGCCTGGATAAGGCTTCTAGGAAGATGTCAGCTCCTTTGTTTGAAAACTCGTATCTCCCAGCAATGAAAAGGAACAAAGTCTTTTCAAGGTCAAAGTCCAGATGACTAAAACAAAACAAAACAGTTTCAAATGAAATAAGGCAACAGCAACAAAATATACAAATAAATTCTGTTAAAGTTCAAAGGGGGCTGGGAAAGATAAACATTTACTATAACAATTTTGTTTTCTCTATGCCATAGGTCCCTAAGACACGTTATTTTTTTTTTTTTAAATAAAGAAGAGCATACCCATAGAAATGACCTCGAACAAAATCTTGGATCCTGGCCTTGTACATGGCATGTAGATTTTGAAACTCATGTACCGCTGAAAATTTCTTAACATTCAAGCCATTTGGAGTAACCACATCTGGAAAAGCAATAAAAAAAAAAAATCATCACAAAAATCTTCTTTTGAGAGAGGGTACCATTGTAGAAAAATAGTGTGTTTAAATAGTTTAAATATATAAAATTAGATGTCCCTTAACATTTCTAGTTTCTATCAAAGAACTGAAAATTCATAAAACATCACAATAAATTCTTGAAATAGGAAATTAGGAGTGTGTGACCAAAATAACATTAACTAGTAAAATGAAACATCTCATTAAAAGCACTAAGAATGATTATTATAGTTTTCATTTATTGATGGCTTACTATTGCTCTGAATGCTCTAAACACTTTATGATGTAATTCATTTAATCCTTGCAAGAAGCAATGGAGTAGGTGTTCTTATCTGCATTTTCAGAGGCAGAAACTGAGGCCCAGAGTTGTTAAGGAATCTGTCGGAGAACACAAGTATCAGTAGGAGTAGAATCCATGCAGTCTGCCTCCACATGTTGTGTCTTTAGCTATGTTGTGCACGAAACTACCTCTTAGCATCTTAACTGGCCAAGCGTTTGGGAAATGTTCTATTTGGAAAATTGGAAAGGCAGTCCTTTATTTCTAATTCCCAGAAGATTTTACTCAAGCAGGAAGACATTTTGGTCTTCCAGAATAATTATTAGCCTGTGACAAGATAGAGACTCCTCAGGGTACAAGACGGGAACTACCTAGTGACTTGAATACATGGGTTGCTGCAATTAGTAGCAGCAAAAACAAATGAAATTTTAAAAAAAAAGCTATGTCAAAAAAATTTAACACATGGCAATGGACATTTTTGCAATGGAGATTTGAGCTAGAATTATAAGTATGCCATCATTTTGAAGGATATTTTATAATTAACAAGCTATCTTTTGAAATGGTTCCACAAAATCAACAAAGGCTTCTTGGCCATTTCTCATAAAAACAACAAAAATAACAAACTGCCGGTTCTTCTGAATTTTTCCTAAGTAATTCGGCAAATTCTGTACTCCACAGCAGAGTCAATTTTAGGTTGCCAAGGTTTCTAGTGAAAGCCCTCATGTGAATAATTCCTACAGTGTGATCAGGATAGTAGACAATCCCCCCTTACAATGTATTTCCCTTTCCATGACATTATATAGTACTTACTTTGTTCTAGACTCTAGTGTATTTGATAAATACTAATTTAATTTTTATAAAACCATATGAAGTAACTTATGTTTCTATCCCCATTTTATAAGTGAAGAAACTGACCTGTAGAGAGGTTATTTGCCCAAGATCAAGTAACTACAAAGTAACAGAGGTAGCATTTAAAACTAACCCAGCCTGGGGGGGCCTGGATGGGTCAGCTGGCTAAGCTTTGGACTCTTGATTTCAGCTCAGGTCTTGATCTCAGGGTCATGAGATCGAGCATGCATCGGGCTCCATGCTCAGCTCAGAGTCTGCTTGAGATTCTGTCTCTCCCTCTGCTGTTCCACCCCCCACCCCGGCCTCCACACTCTCTCTCTAAAATAAATAAAAAATAAAATAAAATAAAATAAAATAAAATAAAATAAAATAAAATAAAATAAAATAAAATAAAATAATAAAACTAAGACAGCCTGGCTCTGAGGTCTATACCTTTATCCACTATGACAGTCAGCTGTCTTATCCAAAAAGATATAGAAGCCAAGAATGTATATTAATACCACTTCATTATGACTTTAATTCCTCTGGAATTTTTCCAATGTTTCACAAATGAAGCTATATTTGGCGGCAGGAGGAAGGATAAGATTGTGTAGACATTTGATAGGATAGCAGCCTCAAGAGAAAGTTTTATTTTAGAATAGGAAAAGAACAAAGAATTTTTGTAAGCACAGAAAAGGATACAGTAGACAAGAAACAAGAAAGATGCAAGAAAGAAATAGCATATTGATGGAGTAAACTTCTGTAAGGGGCATGGCAGTGAGAATCCAAGTGAACCTTAGGGAATACTTGGAAAGACAAAAGAAGAACATAGGATCTTTATGCTGCCATTATTCAAATTTATTGGATTCTTCCTCTTTTTTTAACTACCTAGCACCTTGAAATACCTCCTCCAGACATCCAACTAGTATCTGGAAGAAAGACAACTAAAGACAAGATTGCAGGGATTAAAGAAGAGGATATATTCATTAGGACTGTTTGGTAGCAAATAACAGACCCAGTGCTAACACCAGGTAACTAGGTACTAACACTGGCTTACCTATAATAATGAGGAATTTATTCATAGGATGCCAGAGTGTCTCATGGCAAAGGTTTAGCTGGGCTTCAGGAATTAGTTTAAACCATTAGTCTAAATCACTGTGGAGAATCTACAGTTCTCTCAGTCTGTTTCCATTTTTCATTGTACTTCATTGTAGCTTTGCCTTCTTTTTAAAAAATTTTTTAAAAGATTTTATTTATTTATTTAAGAGAGAGAAAGAGTGTGTGTGTGTGTGTGTGTGTGTGTGTGTATGTATGTGTGCATGAGCAGGGGAGGGGCAGAGGGAGAGAGAGAATTCCAAGCAGACTCCCCGCTGAGCAGGGAACCCCATCAGGAGATCTCACAACCCTGAGATCATGACCTGAGCTGAAATCAAGAGGAGGCAACTTAACCGACTGAGCCACCCAGGCGTCCCTAGTTTAGCCTTCTTTGCATCCCATGCAACATAAAAGAAAAATGGACACTGCCAACAGCTGCAAAGCTGACATACCTATCCTTAAGGAGTGCATCCATACAGACTCATCTGTTTAGCCTCCCTCTTGTGGGAGCATTCTGACTGGCTGGTTTATGCCAGGTATCTACCTCTGGATCAATCAGCTGTGGCCAGGTGATAGGGTCATGTTTTATGAACAGGCCTCTCAGCATTGCAACCTCTGGATGGGTCTGGGGTTAGGTCCTAGAAAAGCTTTCAAAGTCTTGGGAGAAGTAAAACAATAGGTTTCTTCTGAACAGGACCAATGAGGCAATGTCGTAAGATGTAGGACTGGGATAGTCTCATACAAATTTCTTATATTTTCTGAACTTTCATTTCCTTTAAATAGAAAAGTTAACTTGCTTACATACACCAGGTCACTGTGACAACCCTAGGGCGTAAGCTCATTTCTAGCATAGCCCATTTATTCAACAAGCACAGATTGAACACTACTATGTTCTGGATATACCTTAGGGTTGGTGTTACCACAAAGTTACTGACACTGAGAAGTAAAATATGTGTAAAGATTTGGGTGGTACTCTGGAAAACAGTATGGAGGTTCCTCAGAAAGTTGAAAATAGAGCTACCATACGATCCAGCAATTGCACTACTGGGTATTTACCCCAAAGATACAAATGTAGGGATCCGAAGGGGTACGTGCACCCCGATGTTTATAGCAGCAATGTCCACAATAGCCAAACTGTGGAAAGAGCCAAGATGTCCATCGACAGATGAATAGATAAAGAAGAAGTGGTATATATACACAATGGAATATTATGCAGCCATCAAAAGGAATGAGATCTTGCCATTTGCAACAA